>NC_056750.1:785225127-785475127 GCF_019279795.1 Protopterus annectens | reverse complement strand
TATTGATTAGATGGTTGCAATGAGAATATAAAGTAATGAAAAAGATAATAGATAATTGTACCAATGACTAAAGCAAACATAGTACATCTGAAGATGATGTCAAGGATACCAGATGTTTACCTGTTGGATTCTGAAGTTATTCAGCCTAATGTTTCGACCTACTGCAGGCTATCTCATGTTGTTGTAAAACACCAAATGACAACACTTTGAATGGGGATAGCAGAATTGTGAATGACTGGTATCACCATGACTTGGGTTTTTTGAATGCAAAGACTAGAGATTGTTTTGTAACCCCAGAAGGTAATTTATTAACTTTAATTGTGACTTCAGAAAAAAGATTGTTGAAAGTATGAAACTTAGACAGCAGTTTCCTTAATGAATGTCTTAATGTAAAACGAGTACCAAAAGGTCTTAGATTGTATACATTTTCTAATGGTGTACCTATGAATAGTGATTCATACAAAGAACTAAAAGATATGTTTAACAAACATGGATTTGAATTGATTAAATTTATTATTAACACACTTCCCAAATAAACACTTTATATGAAGAAATTACATTGAACAACAACATACTTGATGGTCTACTTTTTGAATACAGCAAACATAAATGCAACCAAATGTTTGTTAGAATAGATGAAAAGTGTAAAATAGTTATGAAAAGGGAAAAGAAAAAAAATTGTGAGGGATGAAAATGACTACATGAACAACAAAGTTTACCCTGTTCCAAAAAAACATCAAGTCTTTGGACTTACATGTCCCCAGTATCAACGAAGCAGGGATGAATGACTGGTGTACTTCTAAGGACTTTTGTAAGACCCAAATACCAAACAAAATTTTAATAATTTAAATGGCGGGTCTATTTTCCCCCTACTAGATGTCAGTGCTGAATTTCCCCCTATAGCCCGTAGGTCAGAAAGGCTTGGGGCAAGACCCAAAGAACCACAAGGGAATCTGTTATATGAAGTCCCCCCAACTCACCCTTACCAAATGCGCCAGGGCTGGGGAAACAAAGAGGCAGGGGAAGAGGGAGAGAAAAAACAAAAGACAACTGCAATTAACAGTAGCTGAGAGATCCACTTACTGGTAACTTAATTAATGAGGGGAAGGTATACACATGCAAAAAATGTAAAATATTTAACCAGAGAAACCAAGTTATAACTAAGGAACACTTCACACTTTTTAGCAAGGGATTTAAATTTGTGTCTAACAGCTCCCAAGACATTTTAGATCTTTTGCAGGAATTAAGGTTGTTTACTTAGAAAATCATCCTTTTAACATTTTTTCTCACAGTGGTCACAATACCAACACTACTCACATTATATGTAAAAAGAAAAGTATATTTAATACCCCTCCATTCCACCATAGCTCTTTTTGAGAAATGCTGTGAGAGAGGTTTATATGAATTACACAAAACAAGATAAGATTTTACAATAACTTGAATAAAGACAAACGGTTAATTTAAAAATCTTTCATAGAGAATAAGTCCATCAGGGTGATGAAGCCCGATAATGTTGGAGGAGTAGTACTAGTACACAGTAATGACTATATAATTAAAATCCTTAACACATTATATGACATAAGTAAGTATACAACAGTCTCTAAAAATTAAATCAACATTGTATACAAAAAGATAGATTTGTTCCTAGAGGACATTTTAATCCAAGGTGTGATTTCCCTGGGCACCTACAAATTTTTGGGTTTGAAAAACCCACTTGTACCAGCAATTTTTGGAATCCCTAAAGTACACAAGGACCAGGAGGAACCCCCCCCCCATATAGATTTATAGTAGCAGCACAAGTGTCAAAAACATATTCAGTAGCATTTTTGTATAGACCAGACACTTAAAAATGTGCTGAAGAATACACCATATATTTTAAGGGACTCCTATGATTTTTTTGAGTAAAATCAAACATGACTTTTTTACAGAAGACTGTATTTTTCTGCCAGTGGATGTTACTGGCTTATTTAGTATTATTCCATATAAAATAGGACTGGTCCATTTTAATTCAGCTTTACTAGAACTTATAAAATAAAGTACAAACGGAGTTAATGCTCTACTATAGACAGGACCAGGAACCAAATAACATAAAAAGCAGTCCGTAGAGCAAAACAATGATGAAATCTCAAAGAAGTCCAAAAAAATGTATCTTCGTTATTCAAATAACAATGAGCTTGCCAGTCACTTCAAGTTGAAAAAACACAGGTTTATTTAGATAAAAAATGGTAAGCGCTTTCGCTGTTGTAGCTTCTTCAGACCAAATACAATTAAATAAAAGTTGCAGCCATATTTATCCAAAAAAGGGCGCCAATCACAATAAAATTTAAAAAGACATGACATAAAAAGACATAACTTAAAAAATCATAAAACATTTCAAAGCCACAAATAATTATATATAAAAGGCAATATGATATACTGCATCTTGACAATGCATAAATCTAAATAATGACAGATCATCATTTTATTATAAACTTGTGACTTATTTAAAAACTCTAATCCTTCTTGATTTTAACAGGGGACGTAAAGGAACCTTGCCATTAATGCCTGGTGGTACGTCAGCCCTGAATTTGATAATCCAGTTTATCTCACGGGTCTCAGTGTAATTCTCAACATCTCCCCTTCTATGACTTCTGGATATGTGTTCAAGTATCCTGAATTTGAATTTATGATCACTGCCATGTTCACTGGTATGTTTGGCAAGTGCATTGGTCAAAGTGCCTTTCCTAATATGATAGGCATGCTCACGTATTCTGTCTCTGAGTGTCCGATTCGTTTTGCCTACATAAAAGGCTGGACATAATACGCATGATGCCAAATATACTATGTCCTTGGACTGGCAATTGCCCGGCACACATATCTTGAAACTGCCTTTACCATAGGGATATTTGAAAATGGGGTCACACAAGATATAGTTACAGAAATTACATCTATTACACGGAACCATGTGTCTATCATCAGAAGGTGTAGTGATGGTGTTGTTGTTGGGATAACATAGCAGTTGTTTGAGGTTCTTTTTGTTCCTATGAACAAACTTGGGTCCTTCACCTACTAATCTATTGATGGATGGGTCCACGGATAGGACATGCCAATGTCTAATATAGATGTCCTTAAGAGTACGGACATCACTGGTGTAATAAAGGGGAAATGAAACCTTGACATTCGATGTCATGTGATCTATGTTAGATGAAATTGCAACAGTTCCTGTATAAAAACTGGATGCACCTTCTGAAAAATATGGCATGGCCCTGTTGTTCCTAAGGGTGGTGATGGATTCCATCCCTTTGGCAATGTCCCTGTCATGATAACCTCGTTCCCTAAGCCTGGCACCCAAGTCTTCCAACCCCATGTCAAAATTGGTGTCAATGGGTGTATACCTGGAGAGTCTCATAGATTGTCCCCGGACAATGTTCTCATATACATATCCGGGGTGCATGCTAGTACGATGTAACAGCATATTCTTATGACTATCTTTCCTATATAGACCTGTATTCACTATACCTCCATTCATCTTCTCAACGTATATATCTAGGAATGGAATCTTGGTGTCTGACCATTCCATTGTGAATTTAAGAAACCAGAGGGACTCATTTAACTGTCCTAGGAACTCATTCAGGGTTGGCAGCGTACCTGTCCAAACAAAAAACAGGTCATCGACAAACCGTCTGTAGAATGGTACATAAGACGTATATAATGGATGTCTAAACAAGTGTCGATGTTCCCATTCGGCCATTACCAGGTTGGCGTAGCTATTGGCACATGAAGTGCCCATAGCTACGCCAGCCTTCTGCAAAAATGTTTGTTCTTGAAAACAGAACACATTAGACTCTAAAACCATCTCCAGTAATGAAAGAATCAAATCTATGTCACTAGAATTGAAAGAACTTGACCTGTCCATAAGGCACCTGACCATATCCATCCCTTCCCTGTTTGGGATTACCGTGAACAAGGACTGCACGTCCATGGTAACCCACAAAAGATGTTCTACATTGGTGATTGATTTAATGAACTCATAAAAATCAAGTAAAAATTGTTTTGTATCTCTAAGAATAATAACATTATCTTCTACTAAGGGTCTCAACTGAAGTTCTATGTACAAGGATAGTGGTTCTGTAATCCACCCTCTACCCGCTACTATTGGTCTCATGGGGGGTCTTATCAGATCTTTGTGGATCTTCGGAAGGCCCTGTATAGTCGGTAGTAGAGGGTGAATAACTTGGAGAGAATTGAAGAAATCTTGATCTATAACCCCATCTGTGAATAAACTGAGGAGATTAGACTGAACTCTATGTATAATCCTGTCTACTGTCTGCTCAGAGATAGTTTCATAAAACTTGTCTTCCATCAACATATGAATCATATCACTGTTGTATCTGTCAGTGTCAAAAATGACAATGCCCCCTCCCTTATCTGCTGGACGTATTGTAATGTCATGATTCTGACGTAGGGCCTCCAACGCCTCTCTCTGTTTGTAATTCAAATTAAAACCACCTCTCTTAGGCATATTCTGTGTTTTATTCATCCGATATATGTCGTCCTCAACTAATTTACTATACGCAGCCACTAACGGGTGTATAGGTGGAACAAACAGACTTGGTTTCCTAAGCATGCCAGTCTGCATAATAACCCCTGAATTCCTGAAATGAATTTTAAGGGAAAGATTCCTTATAAATAATTTAAAGTCCTTGAGGGTCTCCTCAAGTCGACTACTCCTACTAGGAATAAAAGTTAGGCCCTTGGAAAGGACCTGTAGCTCGTATGTACTAAGGACTTGACTTGACAAATTCAAAATAGAATTTGTTCCTATTTGTTTTTCTCTTATTTGTTCTTTTCCCACATTTTCTTGATACTCCGATTCATGGAAGTATCTGGTGAAAGCTTCCTCTTGTGTCGCCCCCTGCTGTTGGAGCGAACCCTCTTCTCTTTGGTTTGTGTTCTGATGGGAAAAGGAAGTTTGTGTCCTAAAGGATGTATTGTTGTTGGCGACATAACAGTGTCATTGCCCATTGGGGGCACCATGCGTTGTCTTCTTGAGTAAAGTTTGAGATTTGGAAAACCCTGCTTGCGCATATTATCAAATAATAAAGAAGGAAATTGGGCAAACTTAGACCTCCTTTTAGCTTAGGATAGCATAATTTTTGATACTTATTCTAGTCGCTTTTGGGAACCATATAAACTTAGCCATCTCTTTATTAATCTTTTGAAAGAAATTGTTAGGGATGACTAGGTTTAACACATTGAACTGATACAGTAGTTTAGGTAGGACATTCATCCTTATAATTGCCGTTGACTTATGTTTAATAGACCCTATTTCATTTGGTGAAGGGCAGGAGAGTAAAGGTCTATACACTTACTTTTCTAAATGTCACAAT
This sequence comes from Protopterus annectens, assembly GCF_019279795.1. NCBI lineage: Eukaryota > Metazoa > Chordata > Ceratodontiformes > Protopteridae > Protopterus > Protopterus annectens. The sequence goes on along the minus strand of NC_056750.1, from coordinate 785,469,758 downwards.
ACTTGGTCTAGGATAAACTTTTTCCTTATTTCAGAATCACTGACAGAAGGAGATATTAAATATCACACGGACCCGAGACACTTCTCGGATCATTCTAGACTTACCTTAAAGCTTTATTTTCCTACCAGCTTGGCAAAAGGGTCAAGAACTGTAACTGGTCCTTAAGTAATAACCTACTACACAACTCAAAAATAATTTGGGAAATGTCTAACATTTTAATACAGCTAAACAATAGCATGGAAGACATAAATATTCCACATGATATCCAATGGGTGCCCTGTAAAACACAGCTTGGGGGGGGGGTCCTTATCCAAAAAGCTACCTACTTTTAAAAAGTTGCATTAGGAAGAGAAAGTAAGTTAGTTGCGGACTTGGTAGATTTAAAAAAAAAAGCATCAAGACAAACCCGATCACGATATTGAAAACCTAATAAATAATACCCAAAGACAATTACATGAACTACATCAACAAATGATTCTATGTATGAACTGAAATGCATAGCCAGATATTCAGAATGGGCACACTTTCCATCCAAAGTCCTAGCAAGTATTATTGCAAATAAACAAGAAATAGATAGAATTTTGCTTCTCCATCACCAAGATAGGGTATTTAAATCAGATACCCAAATACTTGATCTTTTTCACCTGATCTACTCCGAACTATATAGCATGAATAACCAACAATCCTCTTACAAAGAAATAACAGAATTCCTTGATAAGATAACATTCCCTAAATTAAGTAAACGGTATGTAGAATTCCTAGATGCTCCCATTGAACTAAACAAAAGTAACTGATGCTATAGGGAGACTGAAAAGGGGCAAAGCACCCGGCCTGGATGGATACACTTCAGAATTTTATAAAACTCTTAATGTAACTCTGTCACCAATACTATTAAAAGTGCACAACAACATTAAAATTTATGGAATATCTTACTATCAGCTTAATAACTCTAAAACAATTTTCATTCCCAAAAAACCCTTGGATAAATCCAACCCACATAATTACAGACCCATATCCCAACTAAATGTAGATATTAAAATTCTGTCATCAATTTTAGCCGAAAGACTGAAGAAAGTTATGCCTTTCATAATCTCTCCATGAACAAACAGGTTTCATGCTAAATAGACAGACTTGGGATAATACTTTAACGTTAGATGCTATGTTACATCTCAACAAGAATAATAATAACCCGAAATATGGTCTAATACTTGATGCTTGTAAAGCCTTTGCTAAGGTAAAATGGAAGTTTTTATTAACTACCATGTCCCATTTCAGCATTACCAAGAGTCTTATCAATATTATTGAAAATGTATATAGTAAAAGTTATACCTATCTTTACATTAATAAGACCTTATCCAAACCTATCAGAATACTGAATGGAACTAGACAGGAATGCCCCTTATCACCCTATCTTTTTAACCTTTACCCCAAGCCCCTATTGCTTTCAGTAGCCTAAATCACATTTCACTCCATCCCCAAAACATTAAGTGTCAAGGTAAGTCTATCGGCATATGCGGATGACTTAAATATCTATTTTGAACGCCCCATCTCAGACATTAAGAGATTATCTGATACAATAGATTCATTTTCTAAAGTTTTGAACTATCTAATTAATCCAAAGAAATTACTGATTTTCCTTATAAACCCAATAGGCCATAAAGAACATCTGTTCACAGAGTCCCCATTCAGAATTAACTACTCCTTCAAGTGACTGTTAATACAATTTGATCATACTTCTCAATCTATGTATCAGAATAACCTCATGAAAGTATGGATGGGCATCTTACAGAATTTTCATAGATGGCAACAACTTAATTTGCCTCTCTTATCCAAAACTTTGGGTTTAGACTTTGATTTCAAGTTTGTAGTAATTGCTTTTTTTTTGGCAACCAACAGAATTAAATTTAATAAGGCTTTACTATGTCTAGGCAATTCAGATCCTGTGTCCCAGCTCAAAACATCATGCCCATAGTTACAGCCATTTGCTTACCTAATATTTCTAAATAAATAATAATATTGAGGACATCTCTGAATGTACTGACCAACTTGTGAACTCCATTGTCCAAATCACTATGTTTTATTTAAATGACTCCTGGCTATTTTTTAAAATACCTGTAAAGGGAACGACAACGTGTGGTGCTTATAAACAATGGCCTTATAGTTGATATAAAAAGTTTACACACCCTTGTAAAATGCCTAATTTTTGTGATGTAAAAAAATGAGACCACAATAAATCATTTCAAAACTTTTCCCGCCTTTAATGTGACCTATAACCTGTACAATTCAATTGAAAAACAAACAAACCTATTAGGGGAAAATATAAAAAATAAAAAACGTACAATAAGCAGGTTGCATAAGTATGCACACCCTTAAACTAATATTTTGTTGAAGCACCTTTTGATTTAATTACAGCATTCAGCCTTCTTGGGTAGGAGTCTATCAGCATGGCACATCTTGACTTGGCAATATTTGCCCACTCTTCCTTGCAAAAGTACACCAAAATTGTCAGATTGCGAGAGCATCTCTTGTGCACAGCCCTCTTCAGGTCGCCCCATAGATTTTCTATTGGAATTAGGTCTAGGCTCTGGCGGGGCCATTCCAAAACTTTAATTTTCTTCTGGTGAAGCCATTCTTGTGTTGATTTGGATGTATGCTTGGGGTCATTGTTGTGTTGAAAGGTGAAATTCCTCTTCATCTTCAGCTTTCTAGCAGACACCTGAAGGTTTTGGGCCAAAAGTGACTGGTATTTGGAACTGTTCATAATTCCCTCCACCTTGACTAAAGCCTCAGTTTCAGCTGAAGAAAAGCAACCCCAAAGCATGATACTGCCACCACCATGCTTCACCATGGGGATGGTGTTCTTTTGGCGATGTGAAATGTTGTTTTTGCGCCAAATGCACCTTTTGGAATTATGGCCAAAAAGTTCAACCTTGGTCTCATCAGACCATAACATATATTTTCCCACATGTTTTTGAGAGGCTTGATGTATTGTTTTGCAAATTTTAGCTGGGCCTGGATGTTTTTCTGTGTAAGAAAAGGCTTCCATCTTGCAACCCTACTACATAGACCAAACATATGGAGAATACAGGAGATTGTGGTCACATGTAGTACAAAACTAGTACTTGCCAGAAATTCCTGCAACTCCTTCAGTGTTCCTGTAGGTCTCTTGGCAGCCTCCCTGACCAGTTTTCATCTTGTCTTTTTATCAATTTGGGATGGATATCCAGTTCTTTGAGTCGTCACTGTTGTCCCATATTTTCTCCACTTTTTGATGACTGTCTTCACTGTGTTCCATGGTATAACCAATGCTGTGGAAATTTTTTTGTAGCCTTCTCCTGACTGATACCTTTCAATAATTAGATCCCTTTGATGCTTTGTAAGCTGTCTGCGAACCATGGCTTTTGCTGTAGCAGACAACTGAGTAAATGTCAGGAAAATCCTACCAGCACAGCTGAACTTTATTTGGGGTTAATCATACTCTCTTTAGTTGATTGCAGGTGTGTACCCAAGAAGACTGAATGCTGTAATTAAAAAAAAGGTGCTTCAACAAAGTATTAGAATAAGGGTGTGCACACTTATGCAACCAGCTTATTGTACGTTTTTTATTTTTTATATTTATCCCCCTAACAGATTTGTTTTTCAATTGAATTATACAGGTTATAGGTCACATTAAATGTGGGAAAATTTTTGAAATGATTTTTTGTGGTCTCATTTTTTTATATCACAAAAAAACTGGCATTTTAACAGGAGTGTGTACACTTTTTACATCCACTGTATATAATAGAACAACAGATTATTACTTTGCAACATGTACCCTTTAGTATATTATTGAAAAAGGGTGACTGTGGGACTAAGGGCTTAATTTATATTGCTGTTTGTGTTACTTGTGGAGATGTTTTTGTAGGAAAAATGGAGAGAACCTTCCGAAAAAGAATTTACGAGTATCTCTTTGCTATAACTAAAGGTAATCCTAATAACTCCCTTTATAAGCACAGCCAGGAATGTAAAGGCATTAGAACATTTAAATTTGGTATTTTGGATATAGTACCTATCAGTTCTAGAGGAGGGTGGTGGGAATTCGATTTAGAGATAAGAGAAATGCCTTAGCAACTTAGGTTGAATGCCACAGGTTCCCCTGGACTTAACGAAAACTTGACCAGTATTCCATTACTTAAGGAAAGAGCCTGCACTTTGTAGAAAGAAAAGAATGTCAGCCATATTTATTTTCACAATTTTTATAAAAAACGGATGATGAAGTTTAAACATTTATAAGAAATAGTGTAAACTTTATATTTTTAGTGTTTAAACAAGCGTCATTCAATTGTATTTAATTGTTATTTTAATGTTTTTGATTGGGCATTTTTATTGTGACAAGGTTCCTTTAAGAGCCTAATAGAATGAATTAATAAGCTGTATTATATAAAGGCTAATTAATTCCAGTTTAGTTGTTCTGATCCCAGTTGGATTTGTATATGGACAAAAGCACTTAACGGATCGTTAATAAAGTAGATTTTTATGCATTATTTTAAGCTTGGACAACCAATTTTTCTGTACACACTGCTTCTACAGCTGTGTTAGCCAGCATTTTTACCCAGGATGGCTGTTTTTGTTTTGTTTATAAGTTTTGTTGGCATCTGTTTTTTGGTTGCACTGCTCTTATTCTGTATTATCTAATATTTCTGACAGAGTACTGTGCGGGGAAACATTAAAATTTGGCATCTGACTACACTCCCAAAATGCATTTCTCAGTTATCTCTTTCTTAACCATCACATCTTCAACGTTTGCTATCTACCACTGGAAAAATTATTGAATCGGCTTGGGGGTATAGGAAATACCCATGCAAACACTTCCTTCATATATCCTCCTAATTAACCTTATTATTGTATCAGAGAATGCAAATGTTCCCATTGCCGTACTCATACAATCCCGGCTTACTTTGTTGAATGCTTTGTCTGCATCAAGACCGACCATCAACAGTGGCATTTTCTTTCATTCTGTTTCCCTCTTGATAATCATTGTTCTATTAATGTTGTCAAATGTTTTTCTTCCCTACACAAAAATACAGTGATCCATACCTATCAATTTTGGCTACACCTTTGCCATTCTTTTAGCTAGTATAGACACAAACACTTCATAATCATGGTTTAAAATTGAAATGGATCTGTATGAAGTTGGGCCTGACAGCTCTTTTTACATCCTTAGGTAAGACAACCACCAAGCTCTTTTCTAAGATGTTGATGCTTCCCTAATGTGCGTACAGTGTTGATGCCAGGTAGCAGTGTGATTCATATACATCACTTTGCCATGCCTAGCAATGGCAGAGTAACACTAGATGCATAAACACAAGTCTGCCATGCAGTGCTGGTGGTGGGGTGGGGCCAGAGAACTTAGCAGGTTGTCTGATTATCAGGGCCGAATATGGCATTTCTGAACCCCCTACTTAACCTTTTTAATCCTTGCCTCTCTACAGGTTGCATCCTGAACCTGGAAAGCAACCATTGTAATGCCATTACACAAGGATGGCCGAACTATGGACCTTGGTAACTGTAGACCCATTAATCCCACTAGTCTTTAATGTTAAGCTTTGTGGTGAATTAACTCACGCCTCATTAACCTGGACATTGGAAATCTCCTAACCCTACTCCCTCATCAGTTCAGCTTTATCAAAGGAAGGTCCTGCCTCTTTAACCTCATTAACTTCTTTGAAAAAGTATCCAAAACAGTGGAATGGGGTTACACAGTGTATACAGCATAGCTAGACCTGGCCAAGGCCTTGGACGCTATTCCCCATACAGGCATTATTGATAGGCTTGTAAATATGAATATAAATCCTTGTATTATGAATTGGATAACTAATCGATTATCTGACAGAGCCTGTGTGGTTAGAGTCGCAAATACCACTTCTAAAATCAAACAAATTACCAGTGATGTACCACAGGCTTCAGTTTTGGGCCATCTCCTATTTGACATCTCTTTCTCAGACCCTCAGGCTAGCACTCCTCGCCCATGGTTAACTAAATTTGCAGAGGACCTTCGAGGTAAACCTAGATAATTGGATGAGCAGCCTCAAATTTTCCCCTGGTCTAATCTTGTCTTGCCCTCCTTGAGGCTAGAGGGGAGTTTTGAATAGGGTTTTGCCTAGGGTTGTAATGGTCCACAGACTGATTGCCTAGTACTTACATATGAGAATACACGTATTAGTGTGATTCATAAACATCACTTTGCCATACAGTATTGATGGCAACGTAATAGACTGATTCATAAAATTCAGTGTGACATGCAGTACTAATGATAGTGTAACAATATTGTATATAAATGTCACTGTGCCACAGTGCTGATGGCAGAGTAATAGACTGATTCATAAAATTCAATGTGCCATGCAGTACTGATGATAGGGTAACAACATTATAAATGTCACCATGCAGTGCAGTGCTGGTGGTAAAGTAACTGTGTAATTCATAAATATTACTGCATGTTCCTGTGTAGAACAAATTCATAAGAGATTAAGGCAGACCTGTCTCATGGCAACCTTTGTGGCATAGTAGAATGCTAGTTAGCCCTGTGTTGAGAATGCTAGTTAGTCCTCTGTTGTGTTATATAGATCATTCTTCATAAATGTCAGGGGCCTTTCAATGTAGGGACTTGCTGTATGTCATAATGTCACCATATATGTCATATCTTTCTCTCCCCACTAATGCCCTGTTTCCTGTCTAGCTTATATCAAATCCCATATTTCACATCATATGTATTTGACAAGTTTCTCTCACCCCTGCCCTGTCTTGATAGATAGCCCATCTGTTTATTTGTCTTTCATTCGTCTGTAATACAATATACTTTGCACACTGTAAACTGAGATATACAGTCTGCTAAACTTTATTTAAATGCATTTCTAGTATTGGTACTTCTGTATACTGCAAGTTTAATTATTGTAAATGTACTTCTTGTTTGTTGTATGCATTGAAATTGTAAATGTAAATGTAATTTACTGAAGCTTTTCTCCCTGGGCCTCCACTGAAAACAGGCATTCCCCAATTGGACTTTTATGGTAAGCAAAGACAAATAAATAAATAATGCAATGGCCTGAAGCAAAGAGATACAACCCCAGCATCTCAGGAGACCCTGTCTGAAATATTGTATCCATTTTTTTGACTGCCCTGTTTCTACATCCTAGTATGCTGTGCATGCTATCGGGTTGCATCTCTGTGGCACTGAGAGTACATGCTGATTAGTTGCATAGGAAGCATCTTTGATGCACTCTAGTACAATGCCTGCACCTTTGGTATGCTGTATTGATTTATAACAACAATCATGATGCTACATAAACGTTGGAGGGAGAGAGGCTTCCTCTGAATTACAAGCATTGGTTTAAAGTATTTGTGAGAGGCCAGAAGGGTGGTACCTATTTACATCAGTCAGCAGTGTACTTCATGGCTGAAAAGGATCAGATTAGCAGCTCACCCACCTAGTTATCAAATAGAAAAAAATTAAAGTAAAATAAAACCCTAGACATTGAGCAGACAGTGTCTAAATATAGTCGGTGGGATAGGAACTCTATAAAACAAACATTATGCACTTTTCATGGTAGGAATTCAGTACTTTTGCACACTGCAGTAACCAGCCCTCCCCACTCTACCCATTCAGCACTGCTGCTTGGAATGGCTATTATAGGTGAGACCACTGTAATGCCACGGTATTAAGAGCAAATAATAATGTATTCACTGTACAAGTAGGCACCACTGTTTGACGATAGGCTTCACTGTGAATCTTGATTAGATTAACTGAGTCTTCATAATCTGATTTCCTTGTTTATGGCTGGACTGTTTTCATGTAATGCAAATCAAACATCACTGTTGCTACAGCATTTTTCCTAATGTGTTAAGTACAGATGGAAACTGATTTTTAATATTTTTTGTAACAGGTACATTTGGTGCTTTTGTGCTTCAGAAGGTTTTGAGCAAGAGGCTTCCATATCCAATGAAGTGGAACATTTTGCTTTCTGTAGGTTCGTATGTATGATTTAGTCTTACCACGTTATTTTTATCATCTAGACTTAAAAGCTTTTTAGCAGTATTAGCCCATAGAGTAACAGTTGAGTTCTGCACGCTTTAGGACTAGGACTTACAGATCACAATATATGTTACAAAAATGTCATATGTATGTTTTATTTAAACTCCATAAATTGTTGTGGCCTTAAAGCTCATAGGTAGAGGATCTGCACGCTGTTAATGAATTAAAAACTGTAGTCCATGCAACTGCAGAGTGCTAAAGATAAAATAAGGGAGTACTTGGATAATATGCATGTGTTTAGAAAGATTGCTGTTGAGCAACTGTTTTTTTGATAATAACTCCAGAGCACAAAAACTTTTAGCACAGCAACATAGGCAACAGAAAGTAAAAATGGTTGCCACCAAACTTGAGCCAGTAACAAGAAAAATATCCAGAGATCCTGTAGGAGTATTATAGTTTGTAAATTCTGTGAACATTTGTATAATGCAGAGAAATGGGGAAGTCAAGAAAAAATACAAATGGAAATATTTATAGAGAAATTAAATATGCAAAGGTTAGAAGTAGATGAGGCTCAACAATTAAAATAGGAGATGAGATAAAAACCAGTGCATATAACCAGTCTGCATGAAAGTCCCCATAAATAGATGGTATTCTGGTGGATGTTTAGAAGGTAGGAGGGAAGAAAGTTATGAAGATTTGGAAGGTTTTATTTAACAGTATTTTAAAATGAGAAAAGCACCAACATTCTGGAAAAATCCTTGTTGGCTATAATACCCAAAGATGGTAAAGGCTCATCAGCTTCATATGGGCCTATTTCAATTTTAATCCAGATTATAAAGTGTTTATGTCTTTAATGGTTTAAAAGAATGGCAAATGTGTTACCAAAACTGATAGATATGGATCAGTGTGGTTTTGTGGAAGGGAGGAAAACATTTGACAACATTAGTAGAACAGTGATGATTCAAAGGGGAGCGGAATATAAGAAAATACCACTGTGTGTTGGTGGGTCTTGATCCAAAGAAAGCATTTGACAAAGTAAGCTGGGATTTTATGAGTATGGCAATGGAAGTATTTGCATTCCCTGATACAGTAATAAGGTTAATTAGGGGGGTATATAAGGTATCAGAGGCAAAAATCAAAGTGGGAAGGTTTCTCTTTGATATTGTTTAGAACAAGAACACTTGTCCATCTACCTGCTTAACTGAATAAGCTACTTGAAACTTCAACAAGGCATCTTTATTCCTCCCACAGGGAGGGTATCAGAGAGAGAGGGAAAGAGTCTCCTAGATCTGCTAGCTAATGGGGGGTTTATTTGGACTAATCCTTTGTACTTTGTTCCTTGTTAGTCCACCCTGTGGGTCACATGTGGGATACCAAATTTCACTCGAGCCCTCTAGATTATATTATATTATCTTGATGGAAGAAGACAGCGGTAATGTTGCATATTGTTAAGGCAGCTTTACTGATCTGCTTGTATACAAGCAGTGTATTGTTTTATAAGTTCTTTTGGTGGTATGAAACTTGTATTTTTTCTATTGTGCATCTATTAGTAAGGTGCTATTGCCTTTTACATATGACTAGAGAGATATCAAGTAGTTGGCTACCTTGTCTTACAGCATGATGGTGCCAACATTTGCTCTGGAAGGTGGAGGACCACTGTATCTGATCTTGTAGCCTAAATGAGATGTACTGGTTGATCTTTCTGTTCTCATCCTTTAATGTTTAATGACCCTGGGTCATTTTAGTTTGCTTTGTAGAGAATTTGGGCAGCCTGGAATTGGTATGACCTAAGCACTGAACTGTCAATGCCCATACTCTCTCTCCCCTTTCAGTGGGTTGCCGTTTCTTCCCCCATTACCAGCACTGGTGCCTGTTTGTGCTAGCACTGTCAAGAGTTGATATGTTTCTTTCCTTGGGACTCTCATGTGTGACAATCCCGCAGTGAAAAGAGCCTGAGCGAGAGTGTTCTAACAATACAAAACTTCTGTTTGTATGTAATTTACAGTTATGTATTCATATAGGAATTAGAACTTTAGATTTGTGTAAGTATTTATGTGGTTTAGCCTCGTTAATGAATAAGGCATGAAGGACAAGCATCTAAGTTACATGAATTGTAGGAGTTTGTCACTTACCCTGTAGAGCAGAATTTATGTGGGATTGTTAGCAGATTTGATTGGAAACTAGGATGTGGGTCCAGTGTGGGCATGTGATTGAGCCGTCTTACAACTTCAGCCACAACAAACGTGGGATATTAGGCATTATTTAACATCAGTGGGCTTAATAACCCAGATGTTTTGAATTACTATATAAATTGGCATCTTCATAGCTGTTAAAAGACAGTAACTCACTCAGCTGTGAATGAACAACTTAAATTGGCTGTGAGACATTACCTTAAATGCAAGCTCCTACAGGAAGGGTAAAAGAGGGAGCTGCTGGTTTGATTAAAACAATACATCTAGCCTAATAGTACAAGAGAGATACAGTTATTGAAATAAACAGGTGGCAGTTAAAACATTTTTGCATGTTAATAGAAAAATTTACAGTTAACTTATGTATGAGCCAGACTGATAAATATTCCTGAACTGATTTTTCAGAAGGAGGCGTTGTGGTTGATGGTGATGTATGGTAATGGATACTAACTCATATATACTTGTTAGGCTAGTCCTATCTACCAGACATTTACTTATTTATTTATCTGTATTTGTGTACCAGAGTAGTACACAGATCAGTATTGTCCAATTTCAGATTCAGCATGGGTGAAATACATAACATTTCACAAACAAAACATACAGAAATATAAGCAATAATAGAGTAGTGCAGACTAGTTACATAGAAGAAAATATATATACGTTCTAGTGAACAAGCACAGTGCAATCTACAGTCAAGCAGTTAATTTCTAAAGTAGGTCCATCCAGATACAATAAATGATAGGGATAGTGTGTGTTAGGTGATATGTCCTGGACTGAAGCAGGAACATTTGACTTGGATGAAGAAAGTGCTTTTTGAGTTGAATTCTAAATTTGGAGTAAGTGCTGATTTCCTTAATGTTGATGGGGAGAGCTTGACAAAGAATAGGTGCCATACCTCTCAGTCTCTCAGTGCAAGAAATCTGGACAAAGCCCAACAAAACGGGGGGACAGAGGCCCAAAAATAGGGACAGATTTTAAATACTGCTCTTATAAACTTAGAAAGTTGCTGGAATAATAGGGTTTGTTTAAACAAACATTTTCTGAAGGATTTGAAGTCTGAAACACAAATGTATGTCATTATTTAATGACTGCAGTCTTCAGATCATCCCAGTGATTTGCCAGAAAACCACACATTTTAAGAAGAACAGACCAAAAATATGAGCCAAAAATCTGGGCATTCTGCAAATATCTGCACAGTTGAGAGGTATGATAGGTGCCTGAAAGGAGAAAGCATATGCAGTGTTGTGGAGTTTGGTTCTAGGGGTAATGAGAGTGGGTGTAACAGAGCATGTGCAGTGCTGTGGCATTTGGTTCTAGGGGTAATGAGAGTGGGTGTAACAGAGCATGTGCAGTGCTGTGGAGTTTGATTCTAGGGGTAATGAGAGTCAGTGTAACAGAGCATGTGCAGTGCTGTGGAGTTTGGTTCTAGGGGTAATGAGAGTGGGTGTAACCGAGCATGTGCAGTGCTGTGGAGTTTGGTTCTAGGGGTAATGAGAGTCAGTGTAACAGAGCATGTGCAGTGCTGTGGAGTTTGGTTCTAGGGGTAATGAGAGTGGGTGTAACAGAGCATGTGCAGTGCTGTGGAGTTTGGTTCTAGGGTTAATGAGAGTGGGTGTAACAGAGCATGTGCAGTGCTGTGGAGTTTGGTTCTAGGGGTAATGAGAGTCAGTGTAACAGAGCATGTGCAGTGCTGTGGAGTTTGGTTCTAGGGGTAATGAGAGTGGGTGTAACAGAGCATGTGCAGTGCTGTGGAGTTTGGTTCTAGGGGTAGTGAGAGTGGGTGTAACAGAGCATGTGCAGTGCTGTGGAGTTTGGTTCTAGGGATAATGAGAGTCAGTGTAACAGAGCATGTGCAGTGCTGTGGAGTTTGGTTCTAGGGGTAATGAGAATGGGTGTAACAGAGCATGTGCAGTGCTGTGGAGTTTGGTTCTGGGGTAATGAGAGTGGGTGTAACAGAGCATGTGCAGTGCTGTGGAGTTTGGTTCTAGGGGTAATGAGAGTCAGTGTAACAGAGCATGTGCAGTGCTATGGAGTTTGGTTCTAGGGGTAATGAGAGTGGGTGTAACAGAGCATGTGCAGTGCTGTGGAGTTTGGTTCTGGGGTAATGAGAGTGGGTGTAACAGAGCATGTGCAGTGCTGTGGAGTTTGGTTCTAGGGGTAATGAGAGTGGGTGTAACAGAGCATGTGCAGTGCTGTGGAGTTTGGTTCTAGGGGTAATGACACTTGATGTGACAGAACATGTGCAGTGCTGTGGAGTTTGGTTCTAGGGATAATGAGAGTTGATGTGACGGAGCATGTGCATTGCTGTGGAGTTTGGTATTAGGGATAATGAGAGTTGCTGTGACGGAGCATGTGCATTGTTGTGGAGTTTTGTTCTGGGGTAATGATAGTTGGTGGGACAGAACATGTGCAGTTCTGTGGAGTTTCATTCTAGGGGTAATGAGAGTTTGTGTGGGTAGAGTCTCAGGTTGTATGATGATTTATTTTTTTCATGAAGTCTGCCTGCAAGGGGAGTAAATGTGTGGAGCTGAGATCATAACAGTAGGTTAGATCTTTATTTTATGGGTAGCCATTTGGGTTTTTCTAGGGTGATACAGAGAGGCAAGCTTGTAATGAATCAGCCGATCCTGTTAGAGACAGTTTAGAGTATGGTGATATTTTTCTTGGTGGCAGATGCAAAAATTGGAAGCCTATATTCAAGTTGAGGAAGGAGCACACTTTTGCTAATGGGTGCTCTGGCTGGTTGGGATAGAAAGGGGAGATCTTTTTGGCTCCTTATTAAAATATCAGCATTTCAAATACTGAGTGACAACAAGCCAAAAAAAGACTGAAAATCCAGGAGAAGAGGAAATCTTGAAGATTGCTGTTTTGCTTTAAACTTTTTCTACAAGGGGGCAAGCCCTCCCCACCCCCAAACTTGTACACCAACCCTGAGATTGTCATACCTAAGAGAAAAGGGAATATTCTGTGAAATGGCCATCTCAAACTTAGTATATTTAAATCAGTTTTTTTGCTATTCTGTCTTTAGTGGGGTAGCGCTGGATAGACACAGAGAATTGGATGTAAACTATCTTTTCTAGAAGTTTGCCCAGAATTGGGATGATGGATATTGGGTGGAAGTGAGAGGTATCTTTTGGGTTTGTTTGCTTTGGGAGGGGGTTTAATTAGAGCATTTTCCAAGCTTGTGGCATGAGCTTGTGTGTGAGACATGGATTATATATATGTGGGCGAGAGGAAGATATAGATGTTCTCTGCAGTGATATATGAACCAAGGCCTTATATTGTCAGATGTAGGAGGGGTATCAGTGGAAATATTCTCAAGTAGAATAGAGACTCTTGTGGAATGTGTGCATTTGAAGTGGAAGAGAGGAATGAATGGTGGTGGGGTGTGCAATACATGATGTAAGATCCATTAACACCTACATTAAGTGTACACATTCTGTATTCAAGACTATCCCTTCCAAATTGCTTGTGTTTTCTAGTCACTCAGAAAGATTACACCATGTGTACACCTAGTTTACACTTTGTGGTAACCTCTATGAATCCTCCCTCGATATTAAAGGTTCAAGAAAATCAGTAAAAAAGTAATGTCTTTTGGCTTTTCCTGGTTAGGGGTCACCACAGCGGATCATCAGTCCACTTATGATTGGCAGTGGATTTTTACAGTGTCGAGTTGCCAGCCCCATGCCCAGCCTTCAAGGAAAGCACACCCACTCATGCACGCACATCCCTGCATGTCTTTAAAGTTCACTCAACCACGGGGAGGACATGCAGACTCTGCACAAAAGGCGCTCCAGCCAAGAATTGAACTGGAGAGCCTCTTGCTATGAGGCGGCAATGCTAACCGCTGCCTCTGCTCACACCTCTTACTCCTAAAATCAGTATGAAAACTACAATTAGGAGTAACAAGGTGTGAGTTATGCATGTGATGTCTTTTCATTCAGGACGATGTAAGCTTCGTTTAGGCATTCATGTGTCTTGCTCATGGTCTGTGGGAGATGTGGAGTTTATTGATGGGACATAACTTTCTCCAGAAGATTTCCTTAAAGAATTTAGTATTGCTGTACCATATTGAATAGTGTTTGTAGATAGGTGTCATGAAGAGGTTTTCTTGCTGTAAGAAGGTCAGCTTTGAAAAGTGTTTGGGAGAATGTAAGAGAAGTAACTTTTCTTTTTTTAAAAACACCTTTATTAAATTATCACTTACGACATGGGCAAATGTACATTAATAGAAAAAAAAACAAGCCATATTACCATTTTTTCTACTTACATACATTATACATTATATATGTTTTCTTTCTTTATAACAGCTGTTATTCAGTCCAACATTCCATATATTGCTCATTTCTTGCCTTTCTTTAAGCCTCCCTCCGATTCCTGAACATTATTCTGCATTTATTGTCCCTACAATTTCCATTTATTTCTATGTCATTTACTCCTTCCCTTTTCTAAAGATCTCTCTTCCATTTCTTTCATCTCTTTTACAATATTCAGTACTTCAAATACAGTTGGTTTACACTTTATTTATTTGCATTTGTTTACTGAGATAGTCCACCTGGCCAAAGAGACCATTTTCAGTGGAGGCCCAGGAAGAAATATTCCCCAGGTAACTGACAAATTCATCACCATAACAGGTACAAGCAAGCAAAATCTGAGGGTGATTCTACTCAGTGCCAGAAGTCTAAACCTCAAAATGCACTCACTCGAGGCACTCCTTAAAATGAAGAACATCGACATCTGTGCAGTGTCAGAGACCTGGTTCAAGGCTCCAGAGAGCACCTCTGCATTACCAGGCTATAATTCATATCACACTTTTCGGCCACCTAACCTGGACTGAAACAGTAAAGGTGGAGGACTGTCCATATTCATTAAGGATATCCACACCTCCAGGCTAGTTGCTCAGCATAATGCATCCAAGATTATCCAAGTGCAACTAACTCTGGGCAAGATCGCAACCCAAATTGTAGCTTGCTACAGATCCCCCACCATGCCCCAGGATTCCCACTCCTTATTTCCTGATACACTGGAAAATATTAGGGTACAACCCAACACCCTAACAATGGGCGATTTCAACTACCCCATCATTAAGTGGGAAAACTACTCATGTTCCAACTCTTTTGCTCAAAGTTTTCTGGAATTCATAAATTCCAACGCCTTGGATCAACTTATCCACACCCCCACCAGGGGCAGCAATATCCTAGACCTGGTCATTACCAACATGGGTGACCGGTGTTCCACACCAAAGGTCAATTCCTCGGTCAGATCCGACCACAAGCTAATCACCCTAGATATCCACATCCTGCCCCCACCCCCCACTAGGGAAACTACCGTAAAAAAATTCTCCAAAGCCAACTTCACGCTTCTTAAGACAGAAGTGGCAAACTTCGCGACACCCATGCAGACGGACAATAGAGATACGACTGCTGAATCCTACACAAATGCACTTCATAAGCACTTACATGAATGCATTGATCGTGCTATTCCCTAACAGACCCAAGATGCTATTCTCCAAAAAAATAAAGCCAATTTGGTGGTCCCCTGTCATAAACAAATTCTACAACAGAAGAAAGAAACTGTTGCAAAAAAGAGTAAATTCCCATGATTGGAGGAACTCCCTGGTCAACCACAGTAAGAAGCTGAGATCCCTCATAAAATCCTCCAAAGCTAGTTACAAAAACAAAATCGCCACTGATTCTAAGGACAACCACAAAGCATTCTATAGCTATGTCAAGAATCTCAATGGCAACACTCAGACCTGCTCTGAGTTACAGCACAATGGCACTAAATATACAGAACCAACTGATATTACTAACATCCTGGCAAATAGGTTCAGTGCTAAATTTACCCCCTTCTCACCCCCAAAGGACCCATCTCTATACCAGAAGAATGCAAAATTCCTGTAATCACGGCTGCACAGGTAAAAACCACACTCTCCAAAGCCAAGATCACAGCAGCCATGGGACCTGACAACATCCCAGGCTGTGTTCTACACAAACTACAGAACTAACTGGCACCCCACCTAAGTACCATGTTCAATCATAGCCTCACCTCAGGCTTTGTGCCCACTGAATGGCACACAACGACGGTTATCCCACTCCACAAAGGAGGAGCCACCATGAACCCCGGAGACTACTGCCACATTAGCCTGATGAGCCTGGTCTGCTAGGGCGTGGAATATGTCATCATGGAACTTATAAACAGAGACATTGGTAATCTCCAAACTCTAGACCCTACCCAGTTTGGGTTTGTAAAAGGCAGATCATGTCTCCTAAACCTAATAGACTTCTTTGAAGCAGTCACCAAAGCTGTAGACGAGGGTAAGGTGGTTTACACAGCCTATCTGGATCTTGCCAAGGCTTTCAATACCATTCCCCACTCTGGAATTATAGATAAACTCACTAAACTAGGTATAAATCCCTATGTCACAAGATAGTTTGCCAGCTGGCTCACTGACAGAACCCACACTGTGAAAGTAGCAGACTCCAAATCCAACTTTAGACCAGTGACAAGTGGAGTAACACAAAGTTCAGTCCTGGGTCCTATCCTGTTTGGTATCTACTTCTCTGAAGTACAGGCTAACACAGAAGGTCTTTGACTAACAAAGTTCGCAGATGACTGCAAACTAGAAGCCATAATCGAAACTCCTAATCATGTGGACATCCTACAAAAGGGCCTCACTGAGACAGATGCCTGCTGTCAAAACCATGGCCTCAAGCTCAATGCCAAAAAGTGCATTGTCTCATCCCCTTTGGTAAAAACCTTGTACCCATGAACTGCCACATAGGCAGTAGTCTACTTAACACCAAAAGTGTGATAAGAGACCTTGGGACACAGGTGGACAGTAGTCTCTCCTTTGATAATCACATCACTACAGTAGTCAGGAAATCCTTCTACATGGCACACCTCATCACAAAAGGTTTCTCATCCAGGAAAAAAGAGGTCATTGTTCTCCTCTACGCGTCACTCATTAGACCCATTATAGAGTACAATGCCCCTTTTGGTATGTACCTCACAAGACATCTACAACAACTGGAAAGGCCGCAGAAATACCCACAAAAATGATTACCGGCGTCAAACAGATGCCCTACGCAGACCGTCTCAAAAAACTCCAGCTTTACTCCATCGCATATCGCCTACTTGGAGGCGATCTCTGCCTAACATACAAAGCTATGTCAAACCCAGAGCTGTTGGACATGCTCCACTTAAAGAAATCCCAATCCCTCCGAGCTACATGCTCTAGGGACCTAAACCTGGTCACTACAATAAACAGAACATGCTGGAGGGATAGATTCCTGTCCCAGAGACTCCCCATACTCTGGAACAAACTACCTATCTATATCAAACAAAGCTCCTCATTTGCACTCTTCAAGAAAAATCTTGATAATTGGATGGGAAATAGGAAATTCACCCCGGGGATCCCTTCTGTGGCTCTGCTCAACAGTGGCACAGGAAAATAATTTTCTTGGATGGCGAAAGCCAGGGCACCTTTTTGGCTAGGCTTATGTAGGCCCTAGGGCCAATAGCCTAGTACCTACCTATGAACCTATGAACATACCGTACATAGATAACAAGTGAATGACAGAAAGCAAATACATTTGGCATGAGTACATTACAGGAGTACATACATCAATAGTATGACATGGAGCAAATATAATTGGAGTAAGTTCATTATAGGGCTCTATGCAGCCAAATGACAGAGTACTCTGCAGGACATTTCCTTATTTTAAGCCATTTGGTCACTCAGTATTTCTGACAGAAAACTGTAAATGGAACTTTTTAAAATCAGCTATCTCATTACAGTCCTCTATCACAGATCCCCAGTTACCTCTGTCTTCCCTATCATACCTCCAACATTTACAGGAAGAAAAAATCTTTCAAGTCTGCTGGAATACAAAATATCTATGCAAACACTTCCAAGCAAAAATCCTAAACCTTCTGGACCTTGTTGCATACCTGGGAGCCTGGTGACTTATTTTTGGAGTTTTCTTTTGTGTCTTCTAATGGACTTCTTGGCTAGGTTATGTAAAGCTGCAAAGAGGCGCAGTTGTCAGTTGTGGGAGTTGTTTCCATTTTTTCCATAGAGTTAAAAGATGATTGAATTCAGTGGATAGCCATTCAGTTTTGGAAGTTTTCTAAACCCTCTGGGTAATTAAGGGTAGAATGATTTTCTTTTATTAAAATAGTGCCTTATGCATTTTGTAATATGTGTTATACATATCACAGGAAATGAGTGGAACCGAAAGTTTGATTTCTTCTTCTTAATGAAGTACAAAGTTGGAAAACAGATTACTGCTAAATTAGCTTTCTCTGGTTGGCTGAAGTTGCATTGTTGTCAGTAAAATGAGTGTAAGGATTACTGATGTTAACTATACTGGAATCAGACATATTTTTGAGTTTTCATTTTATTGGTCTTACAATTACTTGGAAAAAGCCTTTGAAGAAAAAAACATTAAGTGTTTGTGTTGAGAGTGGGAGGAAGTGTGAATGCATTTATGATCGATGTTAAAGTAATATTTATTTATTTTCCATTTGTTTACTGGGAATGTCCATCTGGCATAGAAAAAAACATTTTCAGCGGAGGCCCAGGCCAGGGAGAAAAGCTCCACAAACATTTAATAATAAAATTGATGTTCAATCACAATGTTATATGCTTGGAGACTGTGTTTACAAATCATAAGATGATAAAATTAAAAGACGAGAAGGTGTACTTTCAAACATTTAAGAAAGTATGCCTTTAAGCATTTGTCAAAGTATGTCTTTAGCCATCGAGAGCTGTATTGGTAGAATATTTCATATTATACATTCTGTAGATATTATATCCCCCCAGACAAAGAGAAAACCATTTGTAATAGTGTACTGCAGTCTCATATAGAAAAGGAGAAAGGACAGGAGTACTGGGTTTATTTTAAGAAAATGTAGGTGAGAGAATTGGGCGAAGATGAAGTAGGTGTGGAATTGGAGGTGCCACAGGAGAAGAATGGCATGGGGAATATGGGTGCTTTTGTTGTTTGGATAGCTACTTTAAAGAGTTAAATGAAAGAGGGGAATTATGGATAGTGAGGGTGAAGTCCCAGGCGCAGCCATGTATTCATGAGATTCTTTTCAAAGGTAAGAGCTTATCCTGGGGGTACACATGCATAACAATGTGTTCATGAGATGCTTGTCATAGGATCATAGGAGGTTACTAGGCTAATGGCCCTGGGGCCTTTACAAGCATAGCCAAGAGTATATCCCCAAAAAGAAACCTCAGTCAGCACCTGTCGCCCCTGTCAGTGAGGGACACAGGTGGAACCCCTGGGACAGTTTTGTGGTTTCCCATCGACTCATCAAGGTTGCACTTGAAGAGGGTTAGTGAGGTGCTCTGTTTGACGTGTATGGGAGTCTATTCCAGAGACGGGGCAGCCTCTGGGTGACAAACCTGTCTCTCCAGCAGGTTTTGTTGATGTAGCATATTAAATTCAGGCCTTTTGAGCGGGTAGTGTGTGAGGAGTTAGACTTACGGATATGGAGCATCTCTAGTAGGTCAGGGTCTGAGATTGCCTTGTAGGTGAGACACTGATCACCCCTGAGCAATCTGTACGATACCAAGTAGAGTGATAGTGATTTGAGTACAGCTCACAACCACTCGAAAGTCTTGAAATAAAACCAAGCAGGAATCCGCGTACACTGGCGTCCCAATTGGAAATAGCAGCAAAATACACACAGCTGTTCAGCATAAACTGAAGTCTTTATTGTAAAACAACAGCATAGAGTACACAACTAACTTAGCGCTTTCTCCCTTAACCCTAAGGGCATCATCAGAGTTGTGTAACAATAAAAATCAGCAATTTAAATACCACAACGTAGTACACACACCTCCCATTTTAACTAATCAACAAACATTGCAGGCATTCAAAATGCCAACACACACCCATATGAATTACATAAATATATGTATATATATACTATGTAGATGAATTTTAAAACTATTAATAAAAATTGTCTAATCACAAAAATAAGAAAATTGCCTATTAATGCTAATGAAAAAACTGTAGAACCACAGGTTATTGTATACATAAAATAAAATATACAAAAATACATAAACTCATAATAACTGCGCTCTATATTTTAACATGCTGGACAGTGAAACATGTTCATTGATACCTGGTGGTCTGGACGCATTGAGCCTAAGCTGCCATAAGCACTCCTTTACCTCAAGCAAGGTCTTTGCATCGCCACCATTATCTCTGTATGGTATCCTGTCAATTATAAAAAACAAAAATCTCTTAAAATCTTTACACCTCATGCTATGTGTATATAGTGCATTCGTAGTTTTTTTGTTCTTGATGTCCCTAACATGCTCTAAGATTCTAAGTCTCAGTTTCCTAATGGTTTTACCCACGTAGAATGTGGTACAGTTTAAGCAGGTAGTCAAATACACAACCATCTTGGTATTACAATTCACATGGCCTGGACTTGCTATAGTTCTGTTGTAATTATGTACCGTCACATAAGGTCCGTTGTTGATATATTTGCAGGTACTGCAGAACCCACATTTGTTCATCATACAATGTCTATAAGAACGCTGGGGATCAGCACTCTCCATAAGTTCTTTTAAATTCCTTCCCCTACTAAATGTAAATGATGGTAAGGCACCTACAACACTGGTGATATCCGTTGGTAATGACCCTGCCCATATGTCTTGAACAATGTGCATAATGTTGTAGCTGTCCTCATTAAATGGCAGGATCATAGAATGACCAGACCTTTTAAATTCCACCTTATTGTTGGTAGTGGTTAACCCTGCTGTCAAGATAGGTTTATATATAGTGTGTCTCTTAACAGCAACTTCATCCTTGATCATGCTTAAAATATCATAAGGATAACCTCTTTCTTGTAGCATGTCAATCAAGCTGTTTATTTCACTATTATATATCCTATCATTGCTAATTAACCTTGATAATCTTACCATCTGCCCTTTTATGATGTTCTTTTTTCAAAAATAGGGGTGACAACTTTCAAAGTGGAGGAAAGAATTGGAATACGTTTTTTTATGAAAAATACTGGAAGTTAGAGTCTTGTTCTCCCTGTCCTTCATTAACATAATGTCAAGAAATTCACATCTTTCATGTTGTATATTGTACGTGAACTTAAGGAAAGACGTACTTTTATTTAGAACTTCTACAAATTCTACAATGTAATTTTCCTTACCCCTCCAGAAAATCAAAATGTCATCCAGAAAGCGTACATATAACGCTATATTATTTTGAAATCTGGATGTAATAACATGATCCTTTTCCCAGTCTATTAAAACCAAGTTGGCATACAGTGGGGCACATTTCGCCCCCATTGCCACACCTGTGATTTGTTTAAAATAGTCCCCCTCAAAACTTACAAAATTATTGTTGAGGACCATTTCTAAAAGATCCACTAGTAGATTCTGTTTCACTGTATGATGTGTAGAAAGTTTTTGTAAACTATTCTTGAACATTTGCAAACCTATGTCATTAGGGATGACAGAAAATAAATTAACAACATCAATTGTTAGGAAAATATAATTGTCATCCCACAAGGTATTCCTAATAATGTCCAAACAGTGCCAAGAATCTTTTAACACTTGGGGAGCCCTTTTACAAATATCCTTACAATGGAAATCAATAAATGCAGCCAATGTTTCTGTTTTAGATCCTCTCGCTGAAACTGTAGGGCGAAAGGGCGGGTTGGCCATAGATTTGTGTATTTTAAGTATACCAAATATGGAGGGAATAACAGGGGAATTCACAACTAAAAATTCGTACTCATCCTTGTCTAAAATTCCCTCCATATACCATTCATAAATCTGCCACTCCAATGTCGTGTATGCCTTATTGACATCATACTTTGATACTCTTAAATAAGTAGATGTATCATTAAGTAAGTCCAACATACTACTGCTGTAGTCAGTGGAGGTCATGATCACTACCCCCCCCTCCCTTGTCTGGCTTCATAACTCTATAGATGTTGGTGGAAGTTAATTCCCGTAAACAAAACCTCTCCCCCTGCGTGAGGTTGTCTCTAGGGTTGTGGTTAAACTTAAAGTGTCTCCTCAAAAAAGTTTCACAGACTTGTTCAAACATATAAATACTCGGATTGGATGGGGGAATGAATGTACTTTTCCTTTTAAGCTTGGGAGTATAGTACATAACTTGACACCTTGTTTAGCAAAAAACATTCTTAAATTTAATTCTCTGGAAAACAATTTTAAAGACATCAAAATTTTGGCTATATCATGCTTAAAACAAGGAACAAATGAAAATCCTTTTGCGAACAAAGTAATAAAATCTTCACTGAGTACCATCTCACTGTAATTATAAATGTAGAAATTGCCCTTTTTAATAGTACTGCATTGTTTCACATGTTCTAAGTTTATCACATAGTCACTCTCCCCAACAGGACCATAGTTGATGTCTATACCAACATTATCATGGCAAAAATTGGAGAGAATGGTAGTATCTATTGTGTCCAAAGAATGGTCAACAACATTTCCATTGTCTGTCCAAAAAGGACATAAATTGTCATTGTTGGTCCATAATGAATCATTGTTCTTGTCAATAGAAACATCTAGTCCATTTAATTGTAATATCTCATCCAATTCTGTCTGTTCTGCCTGTTGGGCGTGTTGGTTGCTCTGCCCCTGCTGGAGTGAGCTCCCTTGCCCATAAATTGTCTCTCCCGAATTCGTTCGGAACGCCTCACTGGCTGAGGCTCTAAAAAAGCATCATGCTCTTCTGCTAGTACCAGATCGGCATCTACCGTGTCTTCATAAGTGTTCAGTGAGTGAGATACACTATGCCTTGTAGGTGCATTAGATCTATCACATAGTATTTTATAAGATTTAAAATGACCGTAGACTTTTTTCTCTGCATAATCACATTTATCTCTCTTGAGTTTGCTTAATTTGCCCCCCTTGCTACCCCCTGAGTTTGCCTGTAGAATTCTCCTTCAAAGGTGAAATAGTTGTTGGACAAAATATAATCCATAACTGTCATAAGAAAATGAATCATGGTGTCAGAAAATATAATAAGTTCCCTAATGACGTCATGGAACAGATCCAGTCCCTCCTTTTGGGGAATTGAGGTAAATAAATCCACTATGTCAATAGTGGAAAAATGACATTACCATTGTACCATCTTTCATTAATTTTGGACAAAAATCCCAAGAGTCCTTGAGTAAATAATCGACAGAGTCAATTGAGTCTTTTAAAATTCTATCCACAAAGGTGCATAAAGTGTGTGTAGAACTATTACATGCAGAAGTAATAATCCTAAATGGCAGTTGCTTAATACACTTGTGCACTTTGGGAAAGCCAAAGGCTGTTGGTAACAAGGGATGTTCTGTTTTCAAAAAAATTATGTTAAGTCCTCTGAGATAACTTTTTGAAATAAAGAGTCTTCCAGAAATAATTGAATCTTCCTATGTGCTAGAGTAACTTCATTCCTGGATGAAATCTGGTATTTTTTAGTTTCAGAGAACATCATAGTAAGCTGATTCACATAATCAGTACTGTTGAAAAGTACCACACCCCCACCCTTATCACAATTCATGATTGTAAGAGTTTTATCTGTCCTAAATCAATTTAAAAGTGTGTGCTCTTCCCTACTAAGGTTAGAGTGTTTATCTTATTTATGTTTATTTTTGTTTGTTTAGCTCTGCACAAACTTTATGTACCTTTGTGGATAGAATTTTAAAAGATTCAGTTGACTCTGTCGATTATTTACTCAAGGATTTTTGTCCAAAATTAATGAAAGATGGTACAATGGTAATGTGATTTTTTTCCACTATTGACATAGTGGATTTATTTACCTCAGTTCCCCACAAGGAGGGACTGGATCTGTTCCATGACGCCATTAGGGAACTTACTATATTTTCAGACACCATGATTCATTTTCTTATGGCAGTTATGGATTATATTTTGTCCAACAACTGTTTCACCTTTGAAGGAGAATTCTACAGGCAAACTCAGGGGGTAGCAAGGGGGCAACATGTGCCCCCATTTATGCCAATTTGGTTCTCTATTC
This sequence comes from Protopterus annectens, assembly GCF_019279795.1. Taxonomy (NCBI): domain Eukaryota; kingdom Metazoa; phylum Chordata; order Ceratodontiformes; family Protopteridae; genus Protopterus; species Protopterus annectens. The sequence continues at coordinate 785,445,525 of NC_056750.1, read as the reverse complement.
ATGGGAAAAGAAATATATTTTTATAAGCAGTTACCAACAGTTGTGGTCTACTTACTATCATTTTTTTGGACGATATTTTTGTTCTCTGGAAGGATTCTCGAGTTAATCCAAATTTTTTTTGGATTACATTAACCAGATATGTCCATTTTTAAATTCACAGCTAACCATTCTATTGATAAGATCAATTATTTGGACGTGATGATTTCTAAGGACACGTCTAATAATAGATTTGCTTCCAGAATTTATAGGAAGGAAACCTTCTCTAATAGTTACCTCGATTTCCAAAGTAGTCACCCTTTCCATACTATGAGAAACATCTTTAAAGGGCAGTTGGTAAGGGCAGGAAGAATGTGCTCTACATGAGATACTTTTGTGGACGCAGTAGCTAATATTACAGAAATGTTTAGGGTAAGGAGGTACCTTAGTGGGATACTTGATAGGGTTATGAAACAAATGGTAGAAGGATGGGGGATAAAATGTAAGCCCCTATTAGCTAGTGGTGAGATAATCCAAAAATCGAACAGCCAACAAATAAGAATGGTGGGGTACAACATGAGTATGGTCATCCCATGTGGTGTAGGGGAAAGAACACTTAGGGATATTATTAAAAGGAACTGGAACATTTTTAAAGGTAACACAGATATAGTTAACATCTTAGGCCAACTACCAAGCTTTGTGTACTAAACAGGCAAAAATTTCAAATACTTGACGGAAGATGTTATTACACCTAGAACCTTGCCAGTTAAAGGAACCACTAGATGTGGTCGATGTAATAAATGCCCCTTTGTTTTGGAAAATGATGTAGTGCACATTGAAAGTATCAATAGGGGCATCCCTTTGCATAAAGGTAATTGCAATATGAAAGGTGTTATTTACATTTACATTTGCCACCATGTTCATATTTTTATGTTGGCAAAATGGAAAGGAAATTTAGAACTAGAATATATGAGCACCTATATGTTATTGCCAAATAAAATATCAATAATGCCCTTTATAGGCATACACTAGCTTGTCAAGGGGACACAAAATTCAAGTTTGGAATATTAGAAGTTATGCCACACAATTTGAGATGTGGTTGGTGGGAACTTCAGGTTGACCTGAGAGAATTCCACTGGATTATTAAGCTTAATACCTTGGTGGAACCTGGATTAAATGATTATGTGTCCTTGGTTCCAGTGCTGAGAAAAAAAGCATTAGTATTTTAAGATAATATACAACAACATTTGATTGGGATATCTAAGCTACAAGTATTTATATTTTAATTTTACTACTTTATATATATTTTTAAAGGAAAATATGTTTATTATTTACACAGTATGTAATGTTTTTTATGATTTTTTGGTATGCCTTTAAATGTTCTTACCAATCAGTTATTTACCTAATTGTTTAATTGATTTAATTATGTATGTATAAAAAGGGTTTGACTTGAAGGGGGTTATTTAGTTCTGATGAAGTCCCCAAAGGTTCACCCAGGGGATGAAAGCGCTTAACAATTAAAGACTTTGGTACCTGATTTTTGTTTTGTTATATGTGTGGAGCTTATGGTGTTTCTACTGCTTGTTTGGGCATCTACTACAGTTTTTTACAAGATTATTTCTGGTGTCCTTTCCAATGGTTGTGAGGATTTATTCATTTGGATTTTTTGTTATATATGATTTAGTTGCAGGTTCTGCTGCTAGCTATGCTGTGACCAGGACAGAGACTCGCAAGTGTTCAAATCTTTGGATATATTTGGAGAAAGGAAATATGCCACAAGCATCTTTTTCAGGTAAGCAACATTAGGACATATGCTTCCATGTGAATTCTGTGTGAAAGATGCATCTTTGCATCTTGAAAAATGCAAAAATACACTGCAGGCTGAGCAGTATTGACTGTCTTCGTCTTCTCCTTTCAGCTGCTCCCATTAGGGATCGCCAAAGCGGATCTATGGTCTGCAGAATGAGTGGCAGTAGAGTTTTACTGTGTCGAGTTACCAGCCTGGCATCCGACCTTCCTCAGAACGTGCACACACACACACACACACACACACACACACACACACACACACACACACACACACACACTCTCACACCTAGAGCCAATTGAGAATGTCCAGTTCACCTGAAACATGTCTTGGGAATGTGGGAGGAAACTGGACCACCCAGAGGAAACCCATGCGAACACAGGGTGGACATACAAACTCTGCACAGAAGGTTCCCCAAACAAGATTCAAACCAAAGAACCTCTTGTAAAGTGACAACACTTACCGCTGTACCACTGTGCTGCCTGCTGAGCAATATTGACTATAAACTCTAAATATTAAATCCTGAGTATGTTCTTTTGAGTCCTTTTAGGATTTGATTGCAGTTTGCACTGGATAGTACAACTGTTGATTATATGTGTACATTTACATTACATTTATTGATAATTTTAGCCATTGCTAAAATATTTTCATTTATGTTTTTGTTGCCCCTACAATTCCTCATTGGTCTGTTCCCACTCCGTCTCCTCAGTCTACAAAATATAAGAGAGAGGTTATGATGAAATGGTGCATGAGCTGATACAGATACTGCTTGAGTATGAAGTGCTTCAGTTAAATACAAGTGATCCTGTGAAATATGATTTTTATCCAGTCTAGCCCAGTTACTGTATCTTTGGGAAATAATGTGTAAATTCTCTTTGAGTTCCTGCTGCTGAATTCATGTCTTCCATATCAAATATTCTCATATTCTTCTTCAATTATCTACCCTCTTTTGTTATATTTTCCCTTCTAGGTCCCCATGATACATCCTTACTATTGCAAATTAGGTGAACAGTATTATTTCTTCCAAAAATCTTATAAGCTCCATAATACTAGTTCTAGATAGAACGTAAGTACATGCTACCACAAATCCACCATATCATACTTTTTCCCTCTTTCATCTTTATTGAAGTACATCTTTCCATTAGTATTACTACTCCTGTTTACCTTGTCCCTAATACTCTGATGAATGTCTGTACTGGAATCCTTTCCTTAGCAAATTCACATGCTCATTTCCATGTAGATGAGTCATCTATAATGTTGCTATTTGCACCCCACACTTCTTAAAATAATTTAGTGTTCTTTGCTTTTTTGTCTGTGTCATTATTGACAAAAAAGCCATTCTTATGAAAAGCTATTATTGCCACACACTATACTTGACAATTTTCTGAATACATTTCCATCTTGCAACTTACCGCATATAGTAATATTTGGTATGCTGATCCTGTAAATAGTTGCTTCTTTTCATGTTTACTTGTACCCATGTCACATTTTCCCATACTTTTCACTTCAATAAAAACACTCAAAGAAAAAAATAAATAAATAAATACATTTCAACACCCTCCCAACCCTTTTAACTCACAGCAAACACATAAACTACATTTATAAAAAAAAGTCTTCCCTCCAAATAGGAGCAATTGGCCCAAATAAATGGCCACACCCACAGGCAGTACCTATTCTAACATTCCTATTATCCATGCTAGTACACATATTAGAGCCTATGTTTCCACATACACAGGTTGCTATCTGTTCTTATCTTATATCTCACCCCTTCCCAGATTACACAGATTGCTGTATGTTCTTATCTTTGATTAGTTTCCCTCCCAGATGTGAAAAACAACTTGCATACTTTCAGTAAACATTAACTTGTAGCTATAGCAAAAAAGTTAACCGGATACCTTTTTAATAAATGCACAAAATTGTGCTATGTTATATTTAATACATTAAAGTACTAAGTTTGCTGGGGAGGCAACTAGTTGTATAACAACCCACTTCTTGCAGTTTCAGACTTTTTTTTTTCTTTTCACTGAACTGCTTGATAGTTTCCCTTTAAATGTTAATTGTATTGTGTCTTACAGATACAGAGAGTACATTGTTTAGACCTTTCAATATTAATTGCTTGCTTACAAGCTTCTTCTCTCCAGCTAAAGGTGTTGCTAATGGAAAACAACAGCTACTGTAATTTGAAAAGCAAGAAAGAGCCCTTGTATATTTTACTCAGATTACACTGCTCAGATCTCTCATGATTAATTGTCTGCACCTCTTTCCCTTTTGTCTCCAACTACAAGTATTTGCTAATGGAAAAAATAGCTAGTAACCTTATGAATGCAAGAAATAAATCGTATAGATTTCCCTAATAAAACACTGATTCGATCTCTAATAAGCAACACACAGGTTGAAGCAATTAATTGGCTGTAGCTAAATGCAGGTGCTAATGGAACTATAGAGGGTTATTAGTTCTGCAAATACAAGACAAATCTAACATTTTTCACTCTTTTCATAATATTCTCTTGTTTTCCAAGCCTATATGCTTTAAAAATTATTTATAGCTTAAACTAAGACATTAATCTAGATACACAACTCTATGAAATGGGAAATCATCTTTTAATTCACCATTTAATATGATACACTTTTTCATTTCCCAGCAGCCAAGTCAACAAATTATGTTAACTGTAAATTGTTTTTCTTACTATAATGTCATTGAAATACAGAACAGTCACTGATAAAACTCTCTCCACCTCCTGTTTAAAAGGTTCTTGCTTAGAATCTTGAATTTACACAAAATCGAAATTCATATGCTCGAGACTACAAACTCAAACGTACAAAAGGCTGAAAATGAAAATTGCCATCATTCAGAAGCCTGAAAATGACTGATAGTGACTGTTATTTACCACACTTCAGTAACATTAGTGTGAAACACTCAGCTGAAAATAAAAATAATTTCTAAAATGCATACATGCATAAATTAAACTCATAAAAGGGATATCGATCCTGGTAGCACTGAAGAGCTCCATCAAACATAATGAACACTCAGACCTCAGTACTGGCTGCCATCTACACAAGTACCTGGCAAATAACAGATAATGCTCTGTAAGTGTCTTTGAGTGCATTACCAAAATATCCTGTCACCACATTGATGTACAAGTAAGGTAGATGGTGAACCATAGCAAAGTCTAAACCTTTAGCAGTAACATAGCAGTGCTTAGAAATTCCTGCACAGAGTAGTCTGTGGAATTGTTTATAACTTGAAGTAAATGCACATATCTCTTCTTAGGTGTGGGTAGACATCCTCACCCATTGTACAGCAACTCATGTTTGTTCCCTGATCAGAATAGCCATTACAGATTTTAAGTCCAACTGTCTCCTACCTAATATTCATGAAACTGTGTGAGGCCAAGCCTCTACAGAATTCTGTGTCCAGGACAACATAAGCTTATTCGTGATGGCAGTATTCCACAACTCCAAACAGCAGTGGAAATCTGTAGCTACTAAATGTCTGTGTAGCGAACTTCCTTGGCTTCCCTTATAGATTCCACTCTTCAAAATACTTCACTAAATCTTTTCCCTCTATGGGAAATGTATATTTTCAATCTTCAAAGTTGTCCTTAACATCAGCAAGGTCCGAGGATGAGCAAAGTTCACGCCTGACCCTATTCAGATGAAACCTTGACCATTGGATGGGAAATTGCAAGTTCACCCCTAGTCTGGTTCACTTGTCTCTGATGGACAGAGGCTAGCAGTAAGAAAACCGTTCTCCAATTACGTAATATCCCCCACACACAAATCCCTTAGCTGCCTTCTTACTAACACACTCCCCCAACAGATAGATGCCCAAGGTACTCTGGGACAAATTGGGTTGGGGTGTACAGCTAGACTTATAAAGGCCCTCGTCGTCATTAGTTTAGAAACAAATTATAGCTACCAATTTTTTTTTTCTGATTGTTGATATTTAATTAATTTCCCATGTAGAGATATTAAAAATTAAACTTTGCACTTTGTGCCTGATATTCTGGCTGAAGTGAAATAGGCATCCTTTAGGAATAGCACCATTGATATTCAACCATGTAGCAGCAATGTCAAAATCATCCATGATATTTGCAGTCAAGTCAGCGTTGTTAAGCAGCTCAACACCACATTACCATAGGAATTGTTATGCTTTTAGCGAGTTTTTTTTTTACCCATCAAGCAATATATTAGTGATGTAGTTTTGGTTGTCTCATAGTTATGGGCAAAGCCATGTATACTGTATAGCTGATGACATATTGTGCCTTTGATTAAAACCGTTCCATCCAGCAACCACACTGTTGTACAGCTTAAATCCCTTAAATTAATCCTAGTGGATATATCACTAAGACTTGATTTCCTGTACTAGAATCTGACATTCTCTTATATGTAAACATTCAGATTTTTAGATTAAACATCTCTCCATTTAAATTGTCTAGGCCAATTTCCTTTCCAACACTGTTTATGCACTTGCATGTCCTTATTCTATTTATCTGTTGTAACAGGGGTTTATGGCTAGGTAATTAAACAATACTTTCTGCGGATGGAGGTGCTAATACATCATTCACTATTAAGTAGGGTGTATCATTACAATGTTCTGCTTTTTGCCTAAGATTGCTATGGGTCACATACCTTTGGAAGTCACTGAGATCAGGAGTACAGGTTTGCACTGCTTAACATCTTTCTGCATAACAGCCGACCGCATTTATGTTCATACTGTACTAAGCCGGATGTAAATGCAGTAAGATGTTCTGCAGTAGGACGTTAGGTGAAGCACAGTGTAAAGAATATGCTATTCAATTAACATTCTATGGGATAGAACCTGTCCCAGATGTTAATCGGCACATACCTGTATAGTGATGGCACAAAGACATTTTCAGGTCTTCACTCTCTGCGAATACATCTCAATTACAGCTCATCCTCTGCAGCTTTCATTTTTTTTAGACCATACCACCACCTTTCTTCTTGCCGTTTTCCTTTTGAGATGGTAAACATAACCACCTGTACAGAGTACTTCTTTTCCCTTTTGTGATAAACTAGTGGCATAATCACTGCCACTGCTACCAGATGCGGTATAGCTCACTTCCAATGGAATGTACTACAGTAAACCCTGGCAAACGCTTCCCTGTTGCATTACTTGAGTATTTAAAGGTATAGCGGTCGATCTTTTGAATGTCAGCATTTTTCATTCTCAGCCTTTGAATGTGCAAGCTTGTACTCTTGAGCAGATGAATTTCAATCTTATATAAGTTTAAGCTTCTAAACTAGAACTGTTTAAAATACCCCTAACTACATATTGTACAGAGCAACTGTACAATATAAAATGCAGTTTATATAATGATTTTTTTACACAAACATTAAAGCAAAAACAAGTTTTACTTAATTACCTTTTTCTATATCTTCAGTATGTTTCTAAACATTAATAACAAAAAGTGGAGTTTATGCATAACAGTTCTCCCAAGAGTCTATGAGAACCAGCAAGAGTCCATTTTTTTCTGGCACTTCTTGTGGAACCACAGTTCATATGTCTTAAGTTATATCCAGTTGGATTAATGCTTTACAGTTCTCCCATTTATTCACCAGTTCCACACTGTTGCTGGTCTTCTTCCTGATTGTCTGAATGTTCCAACACCATTCTTTAGTTTAAGTCTAAGGTACCTCCTGATTCTTTTAGTCATATCTTATGATTTTTTTCTGCTGCCTAAGCATTTTCCTTTGAAACAATGGAAAAGGTTTCACTTGCAAATTCTCTCTCTGTGGGCTTTGTTATTGTCAGAAGACTGAGAAGCAGAGAGTCCCTCAGCTTACTGACTGTATCTGTTTGCTGGCTAATTTGCTTTATTTCATTCTTAACCTGTTTTGCATCTAAACATGTCTTTGATCTTCAGGAAAAATAAGTCTGCTAGCTGGATATTGCAACTTGAATGTCATACCTCACTCTGAACATCCTCTGATGATCATGATAAACTTGTTTCTCTTCTGCCTGACTTACAAAAAATATTAATTTTCTACAAACACTATGGTGTCCCCAAGTTTTAATACCTTTCCTTTCTGCTACAGTTTTGTCAGAATCAACTCCTTCTGCTGGTATGAATGCATCTTTGCTAAAGTAGGACTTGGAACATACACACGATGTGCCCTCTCAGTTAACACATCATGCTTTGGAAAACCAGTCCAGTTGCTTGTTTGTATTTTCATAAAATAGGTGCAGTTTTTCCTTCCATTTTCTCTGTTATAGCAGAAAACTATCATTTTTTCTTATGCTCTTGTCTTCTAATTGTTGAAATAGTTCTTGAGAAGCCGTGAGTTTTTTCATTCATTTTAACTTCTGATTTCTGCAGCATAGCTCATCTGAAGTTACTTAAAGCTTTTTCTATTGTTTCCAGTCTTTTGTTCTTATATATATATATATATATATATATATATATATATATATATATATATATATATATATATATATATATATATTTTTTTTTTTTTTTTTCATCTAGCATCTCACTTATTTTAAATACCCATGAATCCATCTCATAGTAACATCAGAATAATACTAGGCAAGCAGTCATGGGGACCATGAAATGCCTAGCCATGTTCACCTTTAAGTAGACAGACTTAACATTTCTTTCCATGCTTATCAAGCACTTAATACTGCTCTGTATCACACAATGAGCAGGGCCTTACATTATAAATACTGCTATCTGTCTCACAGACTGAGCAGGGCCTTACATGATAAATACTATCTATCTATCTCACAGACTGAGCAGGGCCTTACATGATAAATACTGCTGTCTCACAGACTAAGCAGGGCCTTACATGATAAATACTGCTATCTATCTCACAGACTGAGCAGGGCTTTACACGATAAATACTGCTATCTGTCTCACAGACTGAGCGGGGCCTTACATGATAAATACTGCTATCTGTCTCACAGACTGAGCGGGGCCTTACATGATAAATACTCCTATCTATCTCACAGACTGAACAGGGCCTTACATGATAAATACTGCTATCTGTCTCACAGACTGAGCAGGGCCTTATATGATAAATACTGCTATCTGTCTCACAGACTGAGCAGGGCCTTACATGATAAATACCCCTATCTGTCTCACAGATTGAGCAGGGCCTTATATGATAAATACTGCTATCTGTCTCACAGACTGAGCAGGGCCTTATATGATAAATACTGCTATCTGTCTCACAGATTGAGCAGGGCCTTACATGATAAATACTGCTGTCTGTCTCACAGACTGAGCAGGGCCTTACATGATAAATACTGCTGTCTGTCTCACAGACTGAGCAGGGCCTTATATGATAAATACTGCTGTCTGTCTCACAGACTGAGCAGGGCCTTACATGATAAATACTGCTGTCTGTCTCACAGACTGAGCAGGGCCTTATATGATAAATACTGCTATCTGTCTCACAGACTGAGCAGGGCCTTACATGATAAATACCCCTATCTGTCTCACAGATTGAGCAGGGCCTTACATGATAAATACTGCTGTCTGTCTCACAGACTGAGCAGGGCCTTACATGATAAATACCCCTATCTGTCTCACAGACTGAGCAGGGCCTTACATGATAAATACCCCTATCTGTCTCACAGATTGAGCAGGGCCTTACATGATAAATACTGCTATCTGTCTCACAGATTGAGCAGGGCCTTACATGATAAATACTGCTGTCTGTCTCACAGACTGAACAGGGCCTTACATGATAAATACTGCTATCTGTCTCACAGACTGAACAGGGCCTTACATGATAAATACTGCTGTCTGTCTCACAGACTGAGCAGGGCCTTACATGATAAATACTGCTATCTGTCTCACAGATTGAGCAGGGCCTTACATGATAAATACTGCTATCTGTCTCACAGACTGAGCAGGGCCTTACATGATAAATACCCCTATCTGTCTCACAGATTGAGCAGGGCCTTACATGATAAATACTGCTGTCTGTCTCACAGACTGAGCAGGGCCTTATATGATAAATACTGCTGTCTGTCTCACAGATTGAGCAGGGCCTTACATGATAAATACCCCTATCTGTCTCACAGATTGAGCAGGGCCTTACATGATAAATACTGCTGTCTGTCTCACAGACTGAGCAGGGCCTTACATGATAAATACTGCTGTCTGTCTCACAGACTGAGCAGGGCCTTACATGATAAATACTGCTGTCTGTCTCACAGACTGAGCAGGGCCTTACATGATAAATACTGCTGTCTGTCTCACAGACTGAGCAGGGCCTTACATGATAAATACCCCTATCTGTCTCACAGACTGAGCAGGGCCTTACATGATAAATACTGCTGTCTGTCTCACAGACTGAGCAGGGCCTTATATAATAAATACTGCTATCTGTCTCACAGACTGAGCAGGGCCTTACATGATAAATACCCCTATCTGTCTCACAGACTGAGCAGGGCCTTACATGATAAATACTGCTGTCTGTCTCACAGATTGAGCAGGGCCTTACATGATAAATACCCCTATCTGTCTCACAGATTGAGCGGGGCCTTACATGATAAATACCCCTATCTGTCTCACAGATTGAGCAGGGCCTTACATGATAAATACTGCTATCTGTCTCACAGATTGAGCAGGGCCTTACATGATAAATACTGCTGTCTGTCTCACAGACTGAACAGGGCCTTACATGATAAATACTGCTATCTGTCTCACAGACTGAACAGGGCCTTACATGATAAATACTGCTGTCTGTCTCACAGACTGAGCAGGGCCTTACATGATAAATACCCCTATCTGTCTCACAGACTGAGCAGGGCCTTACATGATAAATACCCCTATCTGTCTCACAGATTGAGCAGGGCCTTACATGATAAATACTGCTATCTGTCTCACAGATTGAGCAGGGCCTTACATGATAAATACTGCTATCTGTCTCACAGACTGAGCAGGGCCTTACATGATAAATACCCCTATCTGTCTCACAGATTGAGCAGGGCCTTACATGATAAATACTGCTGTCTGTCTCACAGACTGAGCAGGGCCTTATATGATAAATACTGCTGTCTGTCTCACAGATTGAGCAGGGCCTTACATGATAAATACCCCTATCTGTCTCACAGATTGAGCAGGGCCTTACATGATAAATACTGCTGTCTGTCTCACAGACTGAGCAGGGCCTTACATGATAAATACTGCTGTCTGTCTCACAGACTGAACAGGGCCTTACATGATAAATACTGCTATCTGTCTCACAGACTGAACAGGGCCTTACATGATAAATACTGCTGTCTGTCTCACAGACTGAGCAGGGCCTTACATGATAAATACCCCTATCTGTCTCACAGACTGAGCAGGGCCTTACATGATAAATACTGCTATCTGTCTCACAGACTGAGCAGGGCCTTACATGATAAATACCCCTATCTGTCTCACAGATTGAGCAGGGCCTTACATGATAAATACTGCTATCTGTCTCACAGATTGAGCAGGGCCTTACATGATAAATACCCCTATCTGTCTCACAGACTGAGCAGGGCCTTACATGATAAATACCCCTATCTGTCTCACAGATTGAGCAGGGCCTTACATGATAAATACTGCTGTCTGTCTCACAGACTGAGCAGGGCCTTATATGATAAATACTGCTGTCTGTCTCACAGATTGAGCAGGGCTTTACATGATAAGCCTGGTGTGATTTTTTTGTCTACTCATCCAATGATCAAGACTAGCCTTAAAGATAGCCAATATTAAAGCAGGAAGTTGAAGTGTTTTTTGTTGAACGTCTGCAAGGTTCTTCCAGCCAGAGCTTTTTCATTCTCTGTTTCTGGTTGATTTTCCCTTACTTTATCCAAATGTCTTCTTTGCTGACATCCAGGCAGTGTAATTACTAGACAGAAAATGAATTTCACCAAATTTGGATTACTTTTTTCCTGGTGATTTAACAGTTTCTAAGTTTTCACACTGGAAGAGCTCTATTCACCCTGCTGCTCAGTATGCAGCCATTGTAGAAATAAGGTAATAAATAGTTAACTTGCATTTAGCAAAAAAAAAAAATGAAAAAAAAAACTTGTAGTAATTCTTTCACATGAACATCTCCCTCTACTTATCTCATTACTTTCTGAACACTGTCATTTTGTATAGTCCAATGTCCATATTTGTAAATACATCTAGACTCTGGTCCACTGGCCAGTACCAAACATTTCCACCATACCTAAACAAAAGAGACCTCTGAAGCAAAAGCACACACACGCATATCACAACCCACCACACCAAGCACCACACATAGTACACATGCCCGTGTCTCACAGCCTGTAAGGCCCAGCCACAAGCCCAACATACTAGTCATAGGAGACTCTGTCACGAGACACACAGATGTGCCCCTCACCAGGCTAGACAAGGGGAAGGTCACGGTAAGTTGCTTGTCAGGTGCTAGAATCGGGTCTATATCACATAGTTGAAGTTTAATATCTTTAAATACGGAATGTTCAAACCATCCTGTTTGAAGTTAAAAAACTTTGACTATGGATAAAAAACAAAAAAAGAAAAAAGAAAACAAAACAAAATAGACTGTTGTAAGCAGGGGGGCAAGCCCCCCTGCACCCTCATACCCCTCGTTACTTAAATATACCATCTCCGAAATCGCACCACATTGAACAAAATGGAAACCTCCCCTTATGGAGATTTCCTTTGAAAACACTCAAATTTCTGCAAATTCGAACTTATGGTCTCGACCATATGACGTTCAAACTTGCAGGAGTTCGACTATCTGATAGGAACCTGCTAGAATCTGCCATATCACTCATGCACTCAAGTCTGTCAACAACAGGTACTGTTATGACTCTGTTATAGTCCATGTTGGTGTGAATGACATGAAACATACCTCTCTGGACTATATGAAGAGAGGCATGATTGAGCTCGCTGAATATGTCTCCCGGGCAGGTATGTCCCTAGCCTTATGCAGCATCCTACCATCACCTAGAATGATGCCTCAGTACAAACAGAAAATGATTGACTTTAACAATTGGCTTAGTTTCTGGTGTCATTCCAAGAGGATCCAGTACCTGACTGCCTGGGAGGATATGATTGACAGACCACGATACTTTGTCAGAGATGGCTATCATCTGTCTCCCCTGGGCTTCAGGCTTCTGGCAAAGGCTCTTGCCTCCCCCGTATTGCCATTTTTAGGCAAAGTTATGAGGACAAAATTACCAACATGAAAAATTCTTCTAAACAAAATGTAAAGGTCATGCTGCTAAACACTAGGAGTCTTAACATGAAACTGCACTCATTGCAAACATTCCTCATCCTGAAAGATGCTGACATTTGTCAGTCACTGAAACCTGATTCAAAGCTGCGGAGAGCACCCCAGCCTTACCAGGCTACTTGTCCTACCATACTTCAGACCTAAAACAGAGGGCTACAAAGCCAAAGAAGGTGGAATCTCAGTATTTATCAAAGACATACACACCTCCATGCTGGTTAAACATTATGATGCACAGGAGACACTCCAGGTGCAGTTAACTATTGACAAAACACCTGTTCAAATCATAGCTAGCTACAGACCCACTGCCATGACTCAGGAGGTTCACTCCACCTATCTGAACTTACTTGAATCCATCAAGATTCAACCCTCAGTCCTGATCCTGAGCAACTTTAACTACTCAGCCATTGAGTGAAAGACCTATTCTAGCTCAAACATCAATGCCCAGAGATTCCTTGACTTCATCAATGCTAATGCATTGGATTAGCTGGTCAACACCTCCACAAGAGGTGAAAATATCTTGAACCTGGTACTAACCAACAGGAGTAGCCACTGTAGCACCCCTGCAGTGTCATCCTCCTGGGTAAGATCCGACAGTAAAGCAATCACTTTCGAAGTCACCATCTCCCCTGACACTTACCAGGTTTGAACAGAAATCCTTTTCCAAAGCTGACTACAACCTCCTGAGAACAGGTATAAGCAGCTTCATAGCCACCATCCTTTCAGTTGAATCAAGCACTAATGTTTAAGCCTACACCAAAAGTCCTTTATAGCTACATGGACTCAGTAATACCTGACAGGACCAAATCATCTTCCTCAAGAAAGAGTAAACCTGTCTGGTGGACAGCAGCAATAAACCGACTCTATAATAAAAGGAAAACAATTGCTGTCCAGGACCAAGAAGGAGCAGGTGCCAAGTTGAAAGCAATCTCTCCTTTGTCTGAACAAGCAAATAAGATCACTGGTGAAATCCTCTAATGCTAACGTTGAGTCCCGATTGGTCACATCAACTAAGGACAGTCACAAGGCCTTCTTTGCATATGTCTGCGATCTCAAAGATAACACCCAAATCTGCTCTGAATTGGTGGTCAAAAATACCACATACACAAACGTCACAGATATGGCCAACCTGCTGGCAGACAAATTCAGTGAAAACTTCACCCCTCCCCATCCCCCATTCAGTAAACCAGGACATCCCCAGCACCTGGCCCCCTCATCACCAAGGAGTAGGTTATTAATGCCTTCTCAAAGGCAAAACATACAACTCCCATGGGACCCAACAACATCCCTGGCTATGTCATACATGAACTCAGGCAAGAGCTCTCAGCACCACTAGGCACCCTATTCAACCAAAGCCTGTGCATTGGCTTCATCCCAGCAAAATGGAGGACAGCCACTGTCATCCTTCTGCACAAAGGTGGAGCGTCCACCGACCCAGGCAATTATAGGCCCATCAGCTTAACTATCCTGATCTGCAAGGCCATGGAATGCATTATCAGGAACTTCATAAACAAAGACATTGGCAACCTCCAACTACTTGATCCAGCACAGTTGGCAACCTCCAAGTACTTGATCCAGCACAGTTTGGTTTTGTCCAAGGAAGATCATGCCTGTTAAACTTGGTCACCTTCTTTGAAACAGTCACCAAAGCCATGAATGAGGGCAAGACAGTGCACACCAACTACCTTGACCAAGCCAAAGCCTTCGGCACTATTCCCCACTTGGGCATAATAGATAAACTCTCCCAGCTAGGCATCAACCCATATGTTACCAGATGGGTAGCTAGCTGGCTCACTGATAGAACCCACTCATTCAAAATAGGGGAAGCCACCTGTATTAGTAGACCTGTAACAAGCAGCGAACCCACTCAGTCAAAATAGGGGAAGCCACCTGTATTAGTAGACCTGTAACAAGGGGCGTACCCCAAGGATCGGTGTTGGGGCCTCTACTGTTTGGGATATGCTTTTCTGAGGTGCAAGCTATACCCAGTGGTCTGTGGCTGACCAAGCTTGTAGATGACTGCAAGCTGGGCGCTGTCATAAATTCCCCTAGTGATGTGAACATTCTCTAAGAGGGTCATAACCAAACTAATGACTGGTGCCAGAAGCATGGCCTCAAACTGAATGCCAATAAATGCATCATTATCATCTTTGGGGAAAATCATATCCCCACTAATTATCACATTAATACCAATGTACTAAGCATGCAATCAGATGTGAGGGACTTGGGCACCTGGGTTGATAGCAACCTGACTTTTGACTACATGTTGCTTCCGTTGTACGAAAGGGTTTCTACATGGCTCACCTCATAACTAAAGGTATTTTATCCAGGAACAAGGAGGTGATAACCTCCCTGTACTCCTCTCTTTTCAGACCCATTATTGAGTAAAATGCCCCCTTCGGCATGTACCTTGCCAAGCACATGCAGCAGTTGGAGAGACCACAGATGTTCCTGACAAGAAAAGTCCAGGGTCTCAAACACCTATCTTATACAGATAGGATAAAAGCCCTGTCCCTCTCCTCAGTCTCGTACAGACTGCTCAGAGGTGACCTGTGTTTGGCATACAAGGCCGTCTCAGACTCAGCCTTGATGGAGTTGCTGCATATCCTTAAGTCAAACTCCACTTGCGCACTCACACTCGCACCCAAGGTCTCAACCTGGTCTGTGACATTAATAAAACTTGTTGCAGGGATAGATTTGTGTCCCAATGACTCCCCCATCTGTGGAATAGATTTCCTCTGCATCCCAAGCAGAGTATCTCACTAGCCCTCTTTAAGAGGAACCTGGACGACTAGATGAGAAACAGAAAATACACCTCTGGGATCCCACCTGTGTCCAGCTGGACAGGGAAAACAAATGCTGACTTTGTGGGAACATCGGTGAAATTCTTGGCTAGGCTTAAAAGGACCTTCAGGCCAATAGCCTAACATCATCCTATGAATCTATGAACCATATTTCCTTGCAGATATTTATTACAGTAAACAGTTTTGTTCTGTATAAGTCAACACACCCAAGCATGTCTACTCTCAGTTCATTTAAAAAATAAATCAGTCCATCTGTGCTAGAAAAAAATGTATTGCATTATAAAACATTCAGACTGCATTCAGCATTAATTTCAAATGTATTTCCCTTCAACACAAATAAAATCCTGCATTAGCAAATATTCTACCTTCATATGTAACATGTAATTTAATAGTGCAATATATTTTAAGAAAGAGAATATATAAAACTGTTTTCCACTCCATCTCCTTCCTCTTTGGTTTAGCTTAGTAGTTTATCAGTAAAGATCCAGATTTTTGTTTGTTATTGAGTGTTGCTTTACAGTGTTCTTAGTTTTCCTCAGTAGATTATATGTAGCTACAGTAAGACATTGTCTACCAAAACACAATTACCTGTAGATGCTGCCTCAAAGAACTGAAGAGAATATGTGTCAAAAGTTGTTATATGTGAAAACTTCATGCAGCCTGCTTCAGCACTTTCACTGACCCAAGACTAGCTTGAGCCTTTTCTGGAACAGAAAGTGCATTTGAAGAAATGGTCATACTAATGCATGCCATCTGGTGAGTAAACCCAAATGTTATGATTTACCATTGCATTGATCTGTTGTGATGAGCGTCTCACTTGACTGTATTCCATTCCTGTGTATACCTTACGGATAAAATCAATTATTGAATATTGTTCAGCTGTTCATTTCTGTGGGTTGAGGCACAATTCATTTTGGTAGAGTTCTGCATTTTTACTAGAAATATAAAAATGAACAGAATCTATTATTCAGATATTTTTCAACCTGTAGTTTCATAAGAGAAATTTCTGTTTGCCATACATGGCTATGAATGGCTTGTAAAATATGAGAATCTTGCTTTGGAAAGACAGTTAACTCAGTCTCATTGTTGATAGAAATAATTCCCCTAAAAAACATCTAAGCAGCACTATAACACAACTCATTTACTAGTCAGGAACTGACCAAGCTTTCAAATCATCTACTATTTGAAGAACAAACTCCACATCTACCTGCATGTTAAAAATCCATCCCAAAGTAGAGGCTAGTAGGCTTATATAATCCTTAGTCATTTGAGACTTATAGCATATAAACCTTGTAGTCATTGAAAGAGGTTTAATTCACTTTATGGTGGTTTTAAGGAAAGTGTACATTTCAGAGGCCAGCTGCAGCCGTGCATGTGGTAACTAACAACTGGTTCTTCCATTGTTTAACAGTTCCATTTGTCGGCACTTTACAGTGAAAGCCTGAACTTTTTGTTTTTAACTTTCTGCAAAATATGCTGTACACATAGTTTATTAACTAGTCAGAGTAGTAATGCATGTACTGTTTTATACAATGTTACTTAGAATTTTACTTACTTAAAATTACTTAAATTAATTACTTTAAATTAGATTACTTAGATTGTGTGGCTTCATAGCAGTGTGCTTAATAAATAATATTTTACTTTATTACAGAAACAAAAGAAGTTCCAGTGTCTGGAGAAAAATTACAGTCCGTTATGAAGAGAACTAAATATGGAGACTCAATGGAATAAAATATATATTTTTGACTATGCAAATTACATACTGGTGAAAGAATGCTCTGTCACTTGAGGAGACTGTTACCTTTGTACATATATTGAAATGTGAAGGTTATATATAATTAGAAATATAGATTTTTTTCCATTTTACTTCTTGGACTGCTCAAAAAGGATCACAAAACTCTCTGAATAAAATTACAATTTAACAGAGGAGGGACACAGCAAATTTAAAGCATGTTAGATAATATTTTTCATAAAGCACTATTGCAGCATTAAGGTTTCTTTTTTATAGGAGTAACAGAATTGTATATATATGTAGATTCATTAAGAAGTTCTTTTTTTAGTGGAATGTAGTTTCTCAACACTCAGAATGATTAAATATATATATATATATATATATATATATATATATATATATATATATAGTCACCTACAAAATAGATTTCCGAAATGTTTGAACCATATAAATATTATATTAGAAGAATAAATGGATCAGTAGTGTCAAATCTGTATAAAATAATAAAAGATTGCAAGTCTATTATTAATTGTACATATTGGGCACATTATATTTAAAAATGAAGAATTAGAATATTCACCTTCAGATGTAGTACGTGATAAAATTAATAAGTAATCTAGTATATTCCCCAGTTTGGAAGATACATGTAATTGGAAATGTATACATAGGACATTTTATCTTCCAGATAAATTAGCTAGAATGGTCAAAGATAATTATTCTTGTATATGAAAACAGACAATGAAAGCTGATTGAAACCATATTTTGTAAATTACACAGATCTATTTGAGAAATGGAGTATTGCCTTTTTCTAGAAATTATACATTGCCTTTTTCTTTTATATTGAATTGTAAACTGACATTTTCACGTACAGTATATTAGTTTCCTTTATTTTTGTAAAATGCATTGTATTTTTCTAATCTAATAAAAACATTTAAAAATAAGTTTTTATTAGTGTAACTCAAAGCAACATTTACACTAGTAAAATCAAACATCGAATTCTTCCTAGCCTGATCTCCTCCTTGTGTACCTCATGGTTCTCCTTCTCATTACTAGTAAGGTCAGATTCTAATAGACATATTATCAGTTTAAGTGAATAACTCTTGTTGTAAAGCCTACATTTAAAACATTCTTAACCCAGATTGTTAATCTCACCTTTATTCTTATTGCACATTTTCCTTTACAATTTATTTGACATAATTTTTATTGTACACACTTTAATTTCTTCCGTTAATTCTTTTAACTGCCTACTTTTATATAAGGTAAGGTTATTTTATTTTAAAACGGTTATATATTTATCATAAGATGGACTGTAATGTCATGTATCAGTGAACCATACAATTCACTAAACTCACATTCTTTGGCTCTGTTTTTAGCTCTGTAATAAAGTAATATATTATTCATTCAGCACTGCTTTCTTGTAAATAACAAGTGATTAATAAATGGAAGATTGTTTATGATCTCTTAGTAATTCCTGAATTTCTCATTTATTACTGTTATTTTGTATCTTTGCTCCTTTTTAGGGTAAAAGTTGTGCGTCAGAGCTGGCAACTTGGCACGTAAAAATCTACTGCCAATCATTAGCGGACCGGAGTCCCGCTGTGGCGACCCCTAACCGGGAAAAGCCGAAAGACACAACAACAACCTTTAAGGGTTTGTCTCCTGTGACATGCAGAAACATGGTACAGTGCAACTTTTCAGGCTTCTCAACAGTGTCACTTACAGTAAAGAATAAACTGAATTTCTGAATTCACAACTTCGAGTAGTCTGATAAATTCCCTTATAGTTAGATAATTGCAGGTGGCTGCAGTTGTACAAACAAAATAATGCTGTAAATGTCTCAGAAATGAACTGTTTTAGTTCTGATGCCTTGTAAAATGTATAGTGTTTATCTGGCTGAGTAAATACTCATACTTGAGTGTGTGACCACTCTGCATGATGGCTTTATTATAACTACCTTCTAGAAAGAGATGTGCCACTGCACATATTATTTGTTAGAGTATTTTAATATTTAAATGTATATACCTTAGTATATTTATATTATACATGGCATAAGTTAAATACATTAGATGCACATATACTCAAAATTGTCAAACTGACGTGATATTATTGTTAATGATGGCAAACTAATTGTAAGAGGAGCCAGACTAATTATGTCCTTACAAGCTAGTCGTAAAGGTAGCTCAGGAGATTTACCAGTACATAATGAAAACTAAATTACTAATAAAGAATTAAAAAGGGAAAGTATTTATTGTTACAGGTGACAACAGACAGGCAACAGTTCATTGATCTGTAGCATGCCAGAAAAACAAAAAACAAAATGGCAGTTATAATGTAGATGTTGGTGTTCACAAACAAAAGTGGCCCACATCAGGGACCAAGAAGTTCTTACAAATATAATATTTCATTTTAAAACATAGCGCTCCTTGACGTAAGTGCTGCCATCACAACCATGGACAGAACTTTTTGATTTTGTGGTTCTTTCTCCACTACTGGAATCTACTAATTACAACTTCAGCAGACATCCATTAGCAGAATCATTTACTTCTATATCTGCCAGTAGAGTGAAGCCACTCATAGATAAGGTATTGTCAGTGTCGGGAATATTTGAGATATTGGTGACTTGTAAAGGACCACCACCATTTAATGAAAAGCAAAGTGCTGGTTTTGCTAACTTACAGGGAATTTAAACACAAGAATGTGAATTTGTCATCTCAGGCCAGGAAATACTACTGGTAATGGTACAATATTTTATTAAGCTAGTAAACATTGTAGGAAAAAGATCATAGGCAGCATATCAGAAATGTTTGTCTTGCAGATGCTTTGACTTAGTTTGGGTTTCCTAAGACTTGAGGAACAGAGAAAAGGTAAGTTTTATTTTGTTTTCCAAATTCACCTTTTCCATCTTCTCTGACTTTGTGCACCCTTGAAGTTGGTATAAATACACACATGCACAGTGGATATAAAAAGTGTACACACCCCTGTTAAAGTGCCAGCTAGCTTTTTGTGATATAAAAAAATGAGACCACAATAAATAATTTCAAAACGTTTCCCACTTTTAATGTGACCTATAACCTGTACAATTCAATTGAAAAACAAACAAATCTGCTAGGGGAAAAAAATATTAAAAAAATAAAAAATGTACAATAAGCTGGTTGCATAAGGTTTCACACCCTTAAACTAATACTTTGTTAAAGCACCTTTTAATTTAATTACACCATTAAGTCTTCTTGGGTTGGAATCTATCGGCATGGCACATCTTAACTTGGCAATGTTTGCCCACTCTTCTATGCAAAATTGCTCCAAATCTGTCAGATTGCGAGAGCATCTCTTGTGCACAGCCCTCTTCAGGTCATCCCACAAATATTCTATTGGATTTAGGTCTGGGCTCTGGCTGGGCCATTCCAAAACTTTAATTTTCTTCTGGTGAAGCCATTCTTTTGTTGATTTGGATGTATGCTTGGGATCATTGTCATGTTAAAAGGTGAAATTCCTCTTCATCTTCAGCTTTCTAGCAGATGCCTGAAGGTTTTGGGCCAAAAGTTACTGGTATTTGAAACTGTTCATAATTCCCTCCACCTTGACTAAAGCACCAGTTCCAGCTGAAGAAAAGCAAGCCCAAAGCATGATACTGCCACCACCTTGCTTCACCGTGGGGATGGTGTTCTTTTGGTGATGCAAAGTGTTGTTTTTGCGCCATATGTACCTTTTGGATTGGTGGCCAAAAAGTTCAACCTTGGTCTCATCAGACCATAACAGATTTTCCCACATACCTTTGGGAGGCTTGATGTATTGTTTTGCAAATTTTAGCCGATCCTGGATGTTTTTCTGTACAAGAAAAGGCTTCCATCTTGCAACCCTACCTTATAGTCCAGACATATGGAGAATACGGGAGATTGTTGTCACATGTAGTACACAACCAGTACTTGCCAGAAATTCCTGCAGCTCCTTCAGTGTTGCTGTAGGTCTCTTGGCAGCAGTTTGTATCTTGTTTTTTCAATTTTGGAGGGATGTCCAGTTCTTTGCCACGTTACTGTTGTCCCATTTTTTCTCCACTTTTTGATGACTTCACTGTGTTCCGTGATATATCCAATGCTGTGGAAATTTTTTTGTAAACTTCTCCTGACTGATACCTTTCAACAATGAGATCCCGTTGATGCTTTGTAAGCTCTCTGTGAACCATGGCTTTTGCTGTAGCAGGCAACTGAGTAAATGTCAGGAAAATCCTAGTAGGACAGCTGAACTTTATTTGGGGTTAATCAGAGTCTCTTTAATTGATGGCAGGTGTGTACCGAAGAAGACTGAATGCTGTAATTAAATCAAAAGGTGCTTCAACAAAGCATTAGTTTAAGGGTGTGCACACTTATACAATCAGCTTATTCTACTTTTTCTTTTTTTTTCCTATAACAGACTTTGTTTTTCAATTGAATTGTACAGGTTATAGGTAACATTAAAGGTGGGAAAGGTTTTGAAATTATTTATTGTGGTCTCATTTTTTTATATCACAAAAAACAGGCATTTTAACAGGGGATGTACACTTTTTATATCCACTGCACATGTGTGCGTGTGTGTATGTATATACATATATATATATATATATATATATATATGTGTAGATATATATATATATATATATATATATATATATATATATATATATATATGGGTCTACTGTAAAAGACCGAAAATCCACTTTTTCGAAAACGAACAGTGGATCCTCGGTTACGCAAAAGTGCACTTAAGCGAAAGTGCACTTATACAAAGCACAGTTCAATGAACCGTTCAGGGAAACTGAAGCGCCGAGGCACACTACAGTGGGGAATAGGGAATTTACCTGTTCCCCACTATAGTGCGATCTTGGAGTTGGTATATTTAAGTAGGGGGGTGTGGGGAGCGAAGCCCCCCATGCAATGTAATGTTAGTAAGTGTTTTCTGTTTTTTGGGGGTTTTTTAATCTTTTTATCGGTTCATTGAACCGAGTTTCGTGAAAGTGCACTTTCAAATAAGTGTACTTTCGCATAACTGAGCGGTTTACTGCTCTTTTTCGAATAAGTGGTATTCGATTAAAAGCAGTAGACCCATACACACACACATATATATATATATATATATATACACACATATATATATATATATATATATATATATATATATATATATATATATATATATTTGTGTGAGGGTGCACATGCATATGTGTATGTGTGTGTATATATGTATATACACATGCACACAGGTGTAATGATGGAGACTGAAACACCCAAACCTCTGAAAGACTGACTTTGTAAACATCGACATGCTGCCACTCATGTGCAATTGACAATCTCAGCATAATAAAAAAATTTACAAAAACAAAACAGATGAAAGCATAATTTTTTGCCAGTCTCCAGCACCTCCTTCTAATTATATATACTAAAAGCAAGACTGCACAGTCTAGGGGATAGGGCATATTTCCTTGCCCTGAGACGTGTACAGTCTTGCTCACCTGTCAATCATCTGTTTAGTCAGTCAGTTTTGTTGGCTAAATAGATGCTGATCTAAGGTAGAGTCAACCATCTTCAGTTCACCTACACACACACACACACACACACACACACACACACACACACACACACACACACACACACACACACACAGATCAGGGTTTGCAGGGACTTGCTACCACTTTTGAAGCACAGGAGGGCTTGTACTCTGCAAAAGCAGCTGTGAAAGAATGTGCTATGTTTTGAAAGTTGCTACTTGGCTGTATGACATTTTTAGAGGATTTTAATACTTTTTACAGTGATAACCACATCTCAGTTAAACAACTTGGAATGAATCATAATAAACTCCAAGACCAGTGGACTACTGTTGGGGTTTATAGGTAGAATGAGAAAAGCAATAAGGACAACACGAATGCATGCCCTTAAAGCAATAAGTGCAAATCTTTCACAAAGACCCCTGAAGCAGTACCGTACTGCCCAACAGTGAACATTTATCTTTATTTGCTGATAGACAAATTTCAAAATTAAACTTTCATAAGTTATTCTGTGATCAACACTATGTGATAAGGCAAGATCTTTTAAGAGACGTTAAAATGAAAGAAAATGCTTAAAAAAGGGCTCACTAGGCTAAAAACTCTCTCCATAGATAACCTGGAAATTCGCTGGTTTCATTCCTAAGTGGCAGACAGCAAGTTGTAATATGGAAGGATAACCTATCCTTCCTATTACCAGTCACCCTTGGAGTCCCTCAGGGGTCAATATTAGGACCCCTCCTATTCTCCATCTTCATTAATGATCTCTATACAGTCATCCCAAATGCAACCTGCATTCAATATGCAGATGACTCTACCTAATCTGTTCTGCTACTTCCCCGATAGACTTACAGACTTTATCCCAAAATACCTTTAACAAATTTGAAAACTGTCTCACTGATCAGCGTCTACTATTAAATCAAAATAAAACAAAGTTTTCACCCCCACTCGTAAGGTCCCTTTCCCATCATTTACCATAACATCTAACAATGGCACCATAATTTCCCCAGAACCTACTACTAAACTATTAGGTGTGATAGTCGACAATAATCTTAAGTTTGATCCTCACATTGATCGAACCATTAAAACAGTCAATAAGAAACTCAGCTCTTTATATAGGATTAAGCCATTCCTAACCCTATCTGCTAGGACTGTGATTGCCCGTACACATTTACTATCAATCCTTCTTTATTTATACAAACCTAAGTAAATCTGACCTCAATAAACTCAATAGCTGCTATAATATTGCCAGATTTGCCACAGGTTCGGCATATCGAACACATCACTGTCTTAACCTTAGATCCCTAGACTGGCTATAATTACCCCGTCTACTTCAGTATAACCAATTAATAGTTGCTTACAAAGTTCTCTACCAGCCATAAATCACGCCCATACTCAAAAATATAATCACCCCCTACAGTAACCTAAAAACACTCTGCTCTCTTAACAGAATGTTAGTAAAAACTGTTAAATCCAACAACTTAGCTGGTGAGTCATTATTTTCCAACTCTGTTGGCAAAACCTGGATCCTACTTCCTGCTGAACTTACTGTAGTCCACTCCTTAACCCAATTTAAAATGTTTCTTAACAAACACCTAAAAATTCACTGGTTATGCCCCTGTACAAACCCAGACTAACCTATTCACTTTGTATCACTATATCCCCTGGATACATGGAGAAACTGTCTTTATAATGAGTCTGAAACATCAGCTGTTTTACAAAAGTGTTTACAGGTCTCATTTGTAATGGATTGTACTACCGAACAGAATGGCTACTTGCACAGCTATGTACTACTAAAAATGTAAGTGTTCTAGGATAAAAATTAATCATTGTAAAGTTTTTCTGTATGTATTCCGGCAAATCTGGAATATGTATCTATATATTCTTGTATTAAAAATCTATAATTTTAAAGTCTTCTGTATCTATGTACATGTGGAGCTTTTCTCCCTGGGCCTCTGCTGAAAATGGACCTGTATCCAGTCAGACTTTCCCAGTTAAATGTAAAATAAAATAAATAAATAAATAAATAAATAAATAACTGCACTTTCAAATTCAGAGAGTTTGTGCTGGTAAAATATTTAAGATTCAAAATCTGCTAATTAATTTTTTCTCTATACCATACTATACTATAACCATCAAAGGGTTAATGATTACATGTTATATTAACTGATATAGAATGACCAGGCATTCTATATCAATTAGAGAATGACCAGGCATTTCTCATTCATTAAAAGTTCATAAGTGACTGTGTTGTAGGAAGTTAACGTTTGATTTTGTTCAGGATTCCTCTGACATTTCTACTGATAATAATATCCCCCAGATTCTCAAAAGCCGCAGGCAATATGTCTGCCATGCGATCCAGGAACAGCCGGCAGGGGCGTGCATGAGAGCTCCAGCACTAATCTTGCATGGACTAAGCCCTGGTATGCAAATCACCTCATCTGCTGGAGAAATCCATGCAAATGAGGTGATAGTGCAATCCAGGAAGCTTGCAATAGTCCGTGCAAGACAAGTGCAATCTGCAGAAATGTACTCGGTTACTAACCAAGTACATTTCTGCAAATTCCAAAACGGAGCTATGACAGCTCCAAATAAAGGCTGCATATTATTGAGGAAGCATGCCAATGGCCAAGTAGAAGGCCATTGGTATTGCAAACCGTAAAAAAAATAAATAAAACAACTTTTATATTTTTTTGCCGATCTCGGCTGTGTAAGCATAGGGCAGCGGCGCGCAAATGGGATCGGGGGGAAAATAATAAAATAAACTGAAAATGAGCATTCTAAAAAAAAATCAGTATTCTGCCATGCAAGTCAATAGCAGGCAAAAGACAACTTGGCCAGTGAGTAGTGGTTGCTAAGGGGGGAGGCTCAGTGTGGGACATGTAACCATGCATTAGTAGGCAATCCTATGCAAATGAGGGAAAGGTTTGTGAATCCCAGATTTTCCCAGGGTGTGAGGCAGGTCCCAAGAGTGTAAGAGTATAAATAGCTAGGTGCAAGACTAGGATATAGGTGACATCATGGGGAGGTGTCAGGCATACTGTAAGCGGATTGGAGACCTGTGGCTCGAGATTGCTCCTAGGTTAGCACAGCTAAGCTAGGGGTGTGTCCAAACCTGACTAACACATTTTACAAAGTGTAAGCGGGTGTGCGCACTGCGCACCAGGTTCTACAGGAAGAAAAAGGAAGTTAAACCAGGAAAAAGCAGCTCTGTGCACATATCAGCACTCTGTTTGCATGGCATGCACACGGGCTTAAACAGGGAGGCAATGGGAAGGGAAAACAGCAGTGGGAAGGTAATCAAGGAGAATTAGCTTAGCTGACAGATGAAATGTATCAGAATCAGCCAATTACACAGGCAGCAGACCAGCCGAGCCCAGCACACCACTATAAACTATGCAAACACCTTTCCCCCTTGTTTTTCCCAAAAACTCTGCCCCACGGAAAATACAGACGGGGAAATTTTACAAAACGAAAGCAAGAGAAAAAATGTTAGGGGCTGCTTTTGCTATCATAAACCAGCATGTGCAAAAGGCTGAGGGTGGTGAGGATGTGAATGCTGCTGAGCAACCTACAGTGAGGAGACAGAGAAGAGTGTACAGATCCAGGGTAACCTACCAAGGGCTACATGAGTTGGAGATAGTGGAGTGCTATAGGGTGGACAGGGACCTCCTACAACAAATTGTTGAGCTCTGCCAGCCACACCTCACACACAGAACTAACAGAGGGGAACCCATCCCAGTGGATACCAAGGTATGTGTAGGTCTAAGAATACTAGCTACAGGTACCTTCCAAAGGCCAACTGGGGATATGATGGGGATTTCACAGGCATCAGCATACAGGGCACTCCACCAGTTCATGGATGCCATGTCAGCACATGTCGGTGAGCATGTATATTTCCCCATCACCCGCGAGGCGTTGGCCAGCAATATGTGTCTCTTCCACCATATTGTGGAATACTCTGGGGTAGTGGGTGCAATAGACTGCACGCACGTATGCATTAAAGCACCACCAGGTGAGCGTGGTAGGGTCTACATCAACAGCAAGGGCTTCCCCTTCATCAACTGCCAGGTCATGTGCGATGCCCAGGGCATAATAATGAATGTGTGCACTGGCTGCCCTGGAAGCTACCACAATTCCCACATCTGGCATCTGATGCAGCTGTACCAGACATTTGCCAATGGGGACACACGGACACCTAGTGGGGGGTGCGGATATGCACTGGAGCCATGGCTGATGACACACATCAGAAATGCACACACACCCAAACAAGAACTCCATAATGATGCACACGCACAAACACGAATCATAATAGAGCATGTGTTTGGGATGCTCAAGTCATGGTTCCAGTGCCTGGACACATCCGGTGGAGCCTTGCAGTACTCACGAACTACATGTACCCAAGTTGTCCTTGTATGTGCCATGCTACACAATATGATGCTGTGGAAACAGCTGCAGCAGGAACAGCACGGGGCAGGGCCACACAGCCCCCCACCAGTGCCAAGGCCTGCACAGGCACAGAGTGACTCAGAGGAGGAACAACCTGAGCCTGCTCCAGTAGGCAGAAGGAGGCGTGCCCAGTATGCCCTGGCCTTGGCAAAGAGGCAACGCATAGCACATGCTTTGACACAGTAGGGACCCAGGGAATGACACCCCTCTCCGACTCGCACATACAGTAAAAGGGATGCCAAACATGACGCTACCTGTGCTCAACCATGTATAAGGAGTGTACTGTGTGCATCCGACATAGGCAGCCATGCATCAGCACCCTCAATACTGGGACACCCACAAGGTAAGTGACTCACACATGCCAGTCAGGGGGGGCACATACCCAACAACAGTCACAGCCAGCAGGATAGGTGTAGACAAACACAAACAAATGCTGTACTATGGCCTCTGAATGAGCCCCATGGGTAACCCCTACCACAGCCCTACACAGACAGACTACAGCAGGCCAGCCAGTTGGATGTCAGTTGTGAAGACTAGGAAGTCAGAAACTAATATGTAGGTAGTGAAAGCTACGATCTGTAGTACATTGGTATGTCTCTAGCCAGCATGATAGGTAAGACTACAGACTTAAATGGTGTACCTGACATACCAGTACAGTCCTAGAAACTGTGAAAAAGTGTAAGGTGTGCCCCACCATCCTATGTACACTTTTAGTAACAGTCAGGTGTGCCCCCCCACCCCTGTGTAGAAATGTAGAAACAGTTTGGTGTCCCCCCTGCTAAGCAGAAATGTAGCAACAGTCAATGCCAAATAACTGATGCATACCCTGCAGACACAACATGCTACCTGCTGGTGTACAGAACAAAGCTTAGCACCACAGTACAAACCACCTGGACTTGATCCACACATGCAATATAGATGGCCATACTGTGCATGCTCACACACTTAGAGGAGTGAAGGCAATATCAGTCAACAACATACTGAAAGCCCATACTGGGCATGCTCACACACTTAAACACAAGAAGGCCATGTCAGCAAACAACAGTGGACCAGACATATCTGGCAGTTGCAGTTCTCAGTGCAGACACATGTCAGTATGCATCACTCCTGCCTTGCATACACAGTGGATAGGAATACAGATATATATGTAAGGACAACACACTATAATATTCCAAAGGTAGATGGACATAGATGTGTTGAAGAGGGTGACCGTGACATGGAGACATCTGGGTGTGTCCCACCCAGCACACAGCCAAAGGGCCCCAAACACATGAGGTGCAGGTGTCACTCAATGAAGATACTAGCCACCAGTATCTGTCAGCATGACAGCATGTTGCACATGCCAGCTGTGCAACATGACTGTACAAGGAAGATGTCACCTAGTAGCTGTATACATGTACATGTGGCATATGATCCTGTGTGTGCCCGCATGTGGCATGTCAACCCCAACATGAATGGGTTACGGCCCATGCACACACTGCCCTCCCCATAGCAATATCATGACAAGCCTACTAAGGTCACCCAATGTGAAATACACCTTTGGGGGAGCTGTAGCTCAGTAATCCCCATGGCGCGTCCCATAACTGTGTACTGCTGTACTGATAAACTAGTTAGGTAGTAGTCCTAACCCCAGACTTGGCAACTGTGTGAGTGTGTGTATGTGTGCGTGTCTCGGTCCCTGCCTGTGTAGAGAGAAATGCTTTCAAGGCTACTCACACTCAGTACAGTTCATATACACAACACTGGCGAGGCTGCAGATGTCACACAGCTAGAAATACACCTCTGGGGAAATCATAGCCCAGTAATTTCCATAGCGCGTCTTGTAACTGCATACTGCTGTAGTGTGATAAAATAGTTAGGTAGGTATTCTAACCCCAGACTTAGCAACTGTGTGAATGTGTGTGTGTGTGTGTGTGTGTGTCTGACTACATAGAGAGCAATGCTTTTTAGGCCACTCACAACCTGTATAATACACATACTTGACTTTGGCAAGGCTGCTGATGTCACTCACCTAGAAATACACTTCTGGGGAAATCATAGCCCAGTAATCTCTGTAGCATGCCTTGTAACTGTGTACTGCTGTAGTGTGATAAAGTAGTAAGGTAGGTGTTCTAACCCCAGACCTGGCAACTGTGTGTGTGTGAGTGTGGGTGTGTGTGTGTGTGTGTGTCTGACTGAGTAGAGAACAATGCTTTTTAGGCCACTCACATCCCGTACAATACACATACTTGACTTTGGCAAGGCTGCTGATGTCATTCACCTAGAAATATACCTCTGGGGAAATCATAGCCCAGTAATCTCCATAGTGTGTCTTGTAACTGCATACTGCTCTAATGTGATAATGTAGTGAGGTAGGTGTTTTAACCCCAGACCTGGAAACTGTGTGTGTGTTGGTGTGTGAATCTGTGTATTTGTGTCTGACTGAGTAGAGAACACTGCTTTTTAGGCCACTCACACCCCATACAATACACATACTCGACTTTGGCAAGGCTGCGGTTGTCACTCACCTAGAAATACACCTCTGGGGAAATCATAGGCCAGTAAAATCCGTAGTGTGTCTTGTAACTGCATACTGCTCTAGTGTGATAAAGTAGTGAGGTAGGTGTTCTAACCCCAGACCTGTCAACTGTGTGTGTCTGACTGACTAGAGAACAATGCTTTTTAGGCCACTCACACCCCATGCAATACACATACTTGACTTTGGCAAGGCTGCTGATGTCACTCACCTGGAAATATACCTCTGGGGAAATCATATCCCAGTAATCACCATAGTGTGTCTTGTAACTGCATACTTCTCTAGTGTGATAACATAAATGAGGTAGGTTTTCTAACCCCAGACCTGGCAACTGTGTGTGTGTGTCTGAATGAGTAGAGAATAATGCCTTTTTAGGCCACTCACACCCCGTACAATACACATACTCGACTTTGGCAAGGCTGCTGATGTCACTCACCTAGAAATACACCTCTGGGGAATTCATAGCCCAGTAATCTCCATAGTGTGTCTTGTAACTGCATACTGCTGTAGTGTGATAACGTAGTGAGGTAGGTGTTCTAACCCCAGACCTGGCAACTGTGTTGGTGTGTGAAGCTGTGTGTGTGTGTGTCTAAGTAGAGAACAATGTTTTTTATGCCACTCACACCCCGTACAATACACATACTCGACTTTGGCAAGGCTGCTGATGTCTCTCACCTAGAAATACACCTCTGGGGAAATCATAGCCCAGTAATCTCAGTAGCACGTCTTGTAACTGCATACTGCTCTAGTATGATAAAGTAGTGAGGTAGGTGTTCTAACCCCAGACCTAGCAACTGTGTGTGTGTGTGTTGGTGCGTGAATCTGTGTGTTTGTGTGTCTGACTGAGTAGAGAACAATGCTTTTTAGGCCACTCACACCCCGTGCAACACACATACTTGACTTTGGCAAGGCTGCTGATGTCAGACACCTAGAAATACACCTGTGGGAAAATCATAGCCCAGTAATCTCTGTAGGGTGTCCTGTAACTGTGTACTGCTGTAGTGTGGTGTAGAATTGTGGTAGGGTTCCATCTCCATCCATGGCAGTTCTGGATGTTTTGTGTGTGCTGCAATATCTGTGTATGGAGCAATCCATCATAGGCTACTCACTTGCAATACATTTCAAATGCCCTACATTGCCAATCTTGCTGATGTCATTCATTGTGAAGTAAAACTCTGGGGACAAAGTTCTTTCATAATCCCTGTGGTGCGGCCTACAACAGCTCTATGCTGTAGTGTGATATAGACCTCGATCATGGGTTCTATACCCACACATATCCGTTGTGGATGTTATGTGTGTGTCTCACTGTCTGTGTAGGGAGGCGTGCATTTTAGGCTAGTCACTTGCAGTACAGTTGAAATGCCCTACTTTGTTAAACCTGCTGATGTCATTCAATGTGAAATACATCTTTGGGAAAGGATGTCTCTCGTAATCCCTGTGGTGCATCCCATAACAGCTCCATGCTGTAGTGTGATATAAACCTTGATCAGGGGTTCTATACCCACACATGTCAGTTGTGGATGTTTTGTGTGTGTCTCACTGTCTGTGTAGGGAGCAATGCATGTTAGGCTAGTCACTTGCAGTACTGTTGAAATGCCCTACTTTGGTAATTCTGCTGATGTCATTCACTGTGAAATACACCTGTAGGGAAATAGTACTCCAGTAATGTCTGTGGCGCATACTATAACTGTGTAGTGCTGTAGTGTGATAAAGTAGTTAGGTAGGGGTTCTACTCCCAGACATGACAGGTGTGTGTGTGGGTGTGTGTGTCAACTGTGGGCATTGTGACGGGGGTTCTGCTAATTCATTTTATGGTGTCCCTACTATATATCACAATGTCAACCATACAGGGATAACAAATGTAAATTAGCTGGGAGACTGGGGTGCACAGCCATACCCATACATGTGACATCAAGGCCAGACAATATAAGTTAGCAACCCCAACCCATGTGTCATATGAACACACATGCCTAGGCAGCAGCCAATACGTGGGTAGTACACTGCATATTGGCCACTGATAGTAGCTATGCAGTGATAGAAGTGGGCTACAGAGGGCATGTCACCCTGCCCATCTGTCCAATATGCACGTACATGCAGACAGTGCACCTGTACCATGTTCCCCAATGGACACCTGCACCACCTGTGGTGCCTTCACATGTGACTCACAATGGACATACCATGCCTGACAACATGTCCTGTATGGACAGATGACACTGACATCAGGGAATGCTGTCGGCATGCCATCAGTGTAGGTGAAGGGTAAACCTGCTGCCCAGTACCAGTTCCTGCCACAGGTGGGCAAGACTGGCACATCCGCTGATAATCTGTGTTCGCAACATGGGCCAGACACCCCAGGTACAGTTCCACATGTCACTGTACATGCATGTGGGAGGTGTGCACATCCCAGACACCATCCATGTCATGGACTAAGGAACACATACATGACATGTGGTGTACAGAATTGGCCACACACAATAGTCACCCAGGTGACTGGATGGGGGATGCAATACCCACCTGTGTGAGCAAATGCAGTAACTACAGGCCTAAGCCACAATACAGACAATTGTCATGTGGCCTGATGCCAAGGTATACCCATCGCCTACCCTTGTACAGCCTGCTGGCACAGTTGACCACCACACACCTGTGTAGACATGCACCCATGCATGTCAGAACTGGCACCCTGTGTGTTCGTGTTTGTGTGTTGTATGGTGCGTATGTCCTTGTCCACACTCACTACAACTCCACAAGGCATACTGAAGCATACTGTCTGATGTGTGACATCTCCTCATACTCTATGCCCATACGGCCTCCATATGACCTGTGTGGTGCATGTGATACCTGCACATTGATGTGTTGTGGCAATCCCACTAGTGATGAGTTGCACTCCTGGCCCTGCCAAGTGTGTCAATGTGTGTCCGTCCCTGTGTGAGTGTGCCTGTGTTGACGCTGGCACCTGTTCATGCAGACAGGCACATGTACGACACCTACCGTATATCTACTGTATCCCTGTTGCAGATGTCACTCACCCACAAATATATGTTCTGAGTGCTCCACATCAGGTAACCCATATGGTGCATCCAATAACTGCATCAAACTGTGATAGCACTACAAAGTTGTCAGGGGTTTGATACCCTGTGCTGGTAGAGGTGAGTGTGACACAAACATGCTTCAGTTTTACACTCCCACCCCTCCCTGACATGTATTTGCCTCTGTCTGCCTCCTCCACTCCTTCTCTGGTGGATGTGGAGACCCACACCTGCCTTGCTTAGGCAGCAGCATGTGTATTTTATGTGATGCTCATGATCTGCTGATGGCCTCTGCACGAATTGCAGCCCTCCCCTAGCTGATTTCATGTGGAACAGCTCTGGTAACAATCCCATAACCAATTGCATGGAAACACATTCCAATACCTAGGAACATCATTGTGGTGTTGGGCCTTTTCAGTCACTGTAAGCAGGAACTCGAGCTTTTGTTTGGCAAACAGCATCTCAGATGGATTGGGGATTTACCTCCAACAACATACACTGTGGAAAGAGGGCAACAAACAGGAGGGAGATGTGCCTGACCTGACTACAGACTATAAGTGCTGCTATACTGCATTTGGAATAATCTTGGTTTAATAGTGTTTGTCTGGATATGCCTGTCGTACATGTAGTAATACCTGCCATGTCAGTCCCATGTATATGAGGAATCCCAATATGCAGGGTCATCTGCAGACTGGACAGTGTTGTGCCTATGGTTTTATGTGTTATCCACAGTGCATCTCTCTGTGAAATGCAGACAGCAGTGTGAGGATTGCAGTCTGTAGATGGTGAAGGCCATGACAGTTACTGACTTCATATCCCTCATAGGACATATGTTGCAACAAATACCGTTACAATGGAAAATATACAAGGTTATCACAGCAACATGTCTATACTGGCCCTGTGTATGTGCTGTCAGCCACACCACTGTCAACGTTTGTACATATGGCGTGCATGAAGTGGGGCATATGTGCTGTACACCATAAATATTGTCATATCTGATAACAAGCCAGTGATATATCAGATTGCTACACGTCATGTACAGTAGGGGTTATATTTCATGACATAAGCTGGACATTCTGTGGATGTTTGTACAGCACTGAGGTCTGTGTAGTGATGGTGAATGTTGGCAGTGTGTGTATTGTTAATATGTACTTTAGCCTGTGTACAGACTGTGGTAGATGTCATTGTCCTAGCTCCCCTTCTATCAGATGTCACATGCTGCCCCACTCTATGGTACCGTTTCGCCGTACACATTTGTAGGGCCATACACACACATGTCCCATACCACAGACAGCCATCAGACCAAACTGTGTAGCAGCCCAGTATATGTAGGGACATTCTGTGACTGGTACAGATGAGGATGGTGTAGAACAGATAGTCCATATACTGTAATATTATGCTAGCCTACAATATGTGGGTGTGGCTGTGTTCACATTGGTTGTGGTAATGCACTGTCACACAGGTGTATCTTACCCTGTGCTGTGACATGGCTGTTGAGCCTGATATACATACAAGTACATGTGCATTCCCCCATACAAGATATAGGCCAGTGTTGAGCCAGTCTGCCTGTAGCCTGCACAGTGCATTGTTACATGCTTAGCAGCATAGTGTACTTAACCAGTGTGATGTCATGTGCAGATACTTGCCAGATGTACTGTTGCCGGGCCTCCCTTAAATGTCATGTATGTCAGACAGATCAGTGGGATGCTGTACAGATGTATGTCAATATCTAGTGGGTAGTATGTGTCCATGGCACCCCTGTACCAGCAGTCATTATGTGTCAGGCCAGACACCTATGGTGCCAAATGTATACCAGTCATTATGTGTTATACCCATCTACATGGCTGTCTACATCCATATTGTCAGGCCTGGTACACATGTGGTGCACTAAGGGAATATGTGTATACCTTTGGACTGTACAGGGTATGTCTGAAGTTCCATATAAAGTGGCCAATATCTCTGCTGCACTCCACAGGGACATTACATTCTAGCAGTGGTACTTTACAATGATGTCCATAGGATGTCTGTTAGTAGCCAATGGCACATGTTATAAGCAGATTTCAGCATCCACACACACCATGTCTGTGAAGACAATCCCAATGACAGTAGCAACAGTCTAGTAATATACCTGCTATACATACCTGAAATCCCCTTGCACTACGACATTGGGATTGTAGGGGTTGGGGTACGGCTACACTCCATGTCCAGGACATATGGTGGAAATATATGTACATATACCTATCCAGATAGCCATATATATATAATGACACGTGTACTACACTGAATTACCACTGTCATGGCAAGCACCTACTATAAACCCCTACAGCATGTGGCCATGGTCCCTTCACATTTCCTGTGTGACGGACATCCATTCTGTGTGTGGGCATCAGTGATACAGGCACCAGGTAGCAATACCTCTCACAGGAGAACATGCACACTCAGAGCGGACACATTTGTAGGAGGTTCAGGTACTGCAGACAGACTGTGGGTAGAGTTGTGTAATGCTTCACAAAGTACTGGTGTTACAGGGTGTGTGTGTGTACATACTAGTGTACATTGGAATGCAGTCTGTCTGCATAGGTCACTACTGTGGGCCTACCTCTTGCTGGGCAGAGGTATGCATATCATGTGTTGTCCGTCCACCATACAAGCCCTGTGTCAGATATGACACTGGCAGTGTGTGTGTTGCGTGCTACCAGTACATGGCTACATCCATGTCTATATCTAACCTCAATTCCCTGACTAAGGGTATGTTGCAGACTATCCTGTAACACCAGTACCTTGCTTAGTGTATGGCAACAGTGTTCCACATATATGCCTCTGTCCCCCATGTATATACCAAACTCTGCACATTTGTCATGCTGTTGGGGGTTGTTCTGTAGTGGGCTGTGAGTATATCACACTGCCATTGCTGCCATTAGTCCACTGCTGTTGTATCCTCTGCACATACAGTGGGGCTGGGGCCATATATGTGTGGGTGTCACCTACACAACACATGTGTGCCCTTATGCACTGCAGAGTCCAGTGTATGTAACAGTGGTATATGGTCTTGTATTATTGAGTCCAGGTGGGGAGCACCATAAATGACCTAGGCTGTTACAAATGTGGGGGTATCAGGGGTGAGCTGACACAAGGTATGTGGATGTACAGTACCGTATACTCCACCTATATTGCAACTACTAACATGACTTGGGGTACTGCAAGCCTACTGCCCCCTGCAATACAGACTGTTCTGTGCATTATGCCTCGATATGTTCCGGGTACAACCCATTGGATCACAAAATGTCTTTACCTCCTACAGAGATTGTACAGAGTGTAGTTAGAGGCTGCTGAACTACACACCTGCAGTACATACTGTTGATTGTGTGGTACCCTGTGGCCCAGTCTGTCAGCACTATTGTACATTCTGAAGGGCTTGGCTTAGACTGCAACAGTTGTGAACCTTACCAGACTGTTGTATAAGTG
Source organism: Protopterus annectens (assembly GCF_019279795.1). Lineage (NCBI taxonomy): Eukaryota > Metazoa > Chordata > Ceratodontiformes > Protopteridae > Protopterus > Protopterus annectens. The sequence continues at coordinate 785,409,010 of NC_056750.1, read as the reverse complement.
TAACTGTGTCACAGTTGCAGTACTCCGTTTATATGGTTGTCAGTATTTGAATAACTATATGATATGGCATACAGGACCATTATGGTGCACAATTAAAGGAGTCCCATTTCTGCAAACCTGTGTGTGGTGTCTTTACTATGACCTTTCTATGGGTATATGTTTCAGGCAATGATTGACATTTGTATGTTTAGCCCATACAGTGTCCACTTGTTCAGGTTTTAACTGTAGGCATACTGGCTGTTCCACATTGTGTGCACCTCCTACATACGTATCTGACTGTACATATATCTGCATGTGTATGCATAGTCACATGTATATATATATATATATATATATATATATATATATATATATATATACACACACACATATATATATATATATATATATATATATATATATATATATATATATATATATATATATCTATGTATATCTGTATCAGCATATATGTGTATGTGTATCTGTATCCTGGGGACGTCGACGGCTTCCACATATTACATGTCCTGTGGGAGACAGACTGTACTTGGTAGTGTATTGCAAGGCGCAGGTGTTTGGCTGTGGGGGGATGCCTATTCGTACAAGATGTATAGTGTGTGGGGCCTCTCAACCCCATTAATGGTGCATGTGGACATTGGTGAATTTGTCAATCTGCAATTGCTATCCACAGATGTATGGCCATATATACCTATATAGGTATATTTACCTGCTAACAGATATATAGGTATATGTGCATAGATAGTGATATATATCTATATAGAGGTAGTAAAACAACATATATATTTAAATACATGTGTATCTATACATATATGGGTATGTTGTATCTGTTAAGGTTGCACTATAGTTACACATGCAGACATCTAGATGTTGGTAAACATTCTCTGCACTGTTGCATGACAGGACTGGCAGATATGTTTCTAAAACATTGAATATATGTGTACCTGTCATGGCGTAGTGGTACATCGGTTTGTCTAGGGTGTGCAGGGTCCTTGGTTTGGGTCTTGCCAGAGTTGTTTAATTTTTTGCTGGCCAGAACATGTCCCATTGGATAGAGAGTGATTAAGGCACCATAAAGCAGTTGTAAGCAGGTTTATGTGTTCTGCCCAGTAACAAAATGAACAGGTCCTGCAAGGCTCGTAACCAGGACCCTGCACATCATACACAAAGTGATTTACCACTAAGCCATGGCAGATATGAATAATCATGATGGGAATGTATTCCACCATGTAGATGTATTTGTGTGTGTGTATATATTCATCATTGAATGGATATAACATATCTATATATGTAGATATAGGTATAGACATATACATATACATATATATATATATATATATATATATATATATATATATATATATATATATATATATATATATATATATATATAAGCCAATACATACAGATATACATAGATATGCATAGAGCCAACAATATATATGTATATATTCACATGTTCACATATAGACAGCACTAGGAATGCATATATGTCAGCGTATATATGGCTCACCTTTCAAAGGGAGAAGTCCATGTGTCCGGAGGCTGGTAGGCCTAAAGTATGTTCTCAACATTGCACAATCCTGCAATACATGCATAGAATGTGCAATGTGCAAATGTCAGTATGCATTCGCTCATTGCAGATTAGGCAATTTGGTTGCAAATGCCACTATAGTGGGGATGGGGAATAATTGCCTGTCCCCAGTGTACTGCACACTAGGAGTTTGTATATCACAGTAGGGGGGTTGTGGGGGGCCCAGCCCTCCAGAGGGGGATGCAGGGAGTCATGCCCCCCCGCTAGTATGATATGTATTCCAACTTGCAGTTCGAGTGTCAGCGAAGGTGCCTGTAGAACTGCAGTTCTCTTAACTGTGGTGCAGTAAGAAACGATGGGTTAGTCCTTACTGTTTGCAGAAAGGGCCGTTCATAGGAATGATTGTCCCCCTGTCAAAGGTGAACACATATATATTAATATAGGCATATATGGACATACATCTGTAGATGGAACTGGGAACGCAACCACAACATATATGTCCACATGCACCATTGATGGGTTTGAGAGACCCAAACAACATACATCTGGCATGGATAGGTATCCCCCCCCCCAGCCAAATACGTCTGGCCTGCAATACAATACCATCCTTAGCAGATCCCATAAGCAGGACCCTACACGATAAGGGCAGTACATGTTAACAGTACTCCATCCCACCTGTAGGATGTAAGGCTGGTATTACTAACATATCATGCAGTACGGTCAAGTGACATGTCATGGTTGGGGGAATCCCCTGGGCAGGTGCAGTAAGTAGCTGGGATCCCTCATACAATCCAATAGCCTTACACCTGACAATGGTTTCACCAATGTTGGCAATGACATCCACAAATCCACCATGTCAGCTGAGAACTATCACCCGGTAGCCTGATGACTGTGGTCTGCAGGGACATGGAACATACCAACAATGAACCCATGGCCAATGTCACTGGTTATCTCAACACACGGGACCCTGCCAATGTTCGCCTTGTCAAAGGCAGAGAATACAACCTGAACCCGGTATACCTCTTCAACTCAATCATGACAGGTGTAGATGAGGGTTAGGAGGTGCACAATGCCTATGTACATCATAGCAGGCTTTTGTACACCATCACGCTTGTAGGAATGTGTGTAGTTGTTACAGGATCTACCTCCGTTCACAGGATATGTTTCCACCAGGACTGCTTTGCATATGCCAACATACCACAGGTGCCTTCCCATGGGCATACAGTCCTTCACAGGTCATAGATGTGTCAATGACCTCCTCCACACTATTGAGGTGTGCATCAGTACTAGGGCTGTTATAACTCACTGGGTGTGGCTGTTGTGGACACGACTGCCATAATCGCAGTTACTGTTGCATCTATCCCCCCACATAACTGTCTGTAATACTGTACAGTGTATGTAATCAGGTTGTTCATTGTTGTCTACACCATTCGCAGTAGTTGAGCACCTCACACCCTCCTAAGGGTAGGGTTATGCCACTGGCATTGGCACACACATGTTACTTAGGTGAGGATCACAGTAGAGCGGGGAGAGGGACATACACCCTGCTGTTATCATGTTCAATGCCATCCACATTGCAGACCGCATATATACCACTGTGTGTTTGTGCCTATGCTGTCTTGGTGGGATTACGTGTGCAACAGATGTGCTACCTGCACAGGGACATACCTCCATGTGTACAGTCCTGTACCTGTACTGCATCCTAACCAAAGGCACTGTGTGTTGTACCCAGCCATGGCATGTGCACCACCCACTACACTTACTGGTGTCCACTGTAGAAGGCCTGCTGACACCACTACATTCATCAACCATGTGGCACATGGACAAACACAACACAATCTGAACAGATACTGGTGACAACAATACAACATTGTTAATTAAAGCTAGGATGCATCATGGCTGCACACCTACACCTTCCAAGATATTAGTATTTCACTTTACTGCTGACAACATGCTACACATCATTCCATTGCTACACTGTTGTGCAGTCACCCTGTGCATCAGAACCATGTTAGCCTGTCCCTGCATCGATGTTACAGATGTCAGGCAGTGACACAGGTATCATCATATGCACAGGGTGTGTTGTAGGTTTGCCAGAGGCCTAGGCTGAGCCATACAATTGACAACATGTGTGTGTGTGTGTGTGTGTGTTTGTGTGTGTGTGAGGGGGAATTGTATTGTTATGGGCCACTGGTGATGTCATGTGTGCAGGTATGTGGTTGCCCTAGGTTCGTTGTTTATGTGTGTGTGTCTCTGCATGCACACAGTTCTTCCATGTGGCTGCCCTATACAGGGAATTGTGGGACAGCTGCAGACTGTACCTGACAGGGTTTGTAGGTCACCTTCTCCGGCCACGGACACGGGACCTGTGCCTGGCAGGGGTGCTACAGGCAGTTTCAGGTACAGAGCCAGACCAAGTACTGTCCCCTGAGTTTGACAGACATCCACTGGATCCAGGTCCCTCCTGGGACTGGCCAGGGCCATGTGCATGTGGTCTGCTCTGACGGCTTGTGGACAGCCCCTCCCACAGTGCTGGGGCTGGTACTGCCACTACGGGAGCGGTTGTGACTGTTCAGACGTCCATGGTGACCTCCAGCTGCTGGTGTTGCTGACATACATCCACATGGCCGTCGCAACCGTCCCACCCTGTCCTGACACATGGACATGACATTTTGGATGTGTTCCAATGTCTCACCCCACCGTCTATCCATGACCTCGGTGTAATTATGGATGGCACCTGCTAGGTCATGGATGCTATCAGTTACAGAGGTGTGATGAGCCCTCTGCGCCCTTAGACCCTGCCTGGTGTACCGTTCCATTCATGCCTGTGCCTCCATGACAGTCTGGAACATGCGTGTGGTTGAAATAGGGGTTGCACGTCTGCCAGGTGCATGATGACCAGCAGTGCTCCTACGAGCACCCCTGCACATCTGCCTATGTGATACCCCGCCAGACATCTGGCTATGGCTGCTATGTCCTGACACACATGCCATAGATACCACACAGTCCTGGCCCATGTCGTCCATAGGCTGTCCCTCAGCTAGGGCCAATGGTGATGAGATGTGTAGAGGCAGTGTGACTGTGTGCGTGGATGGTGTGGATACATGTGAGTTGTCAATTGGTAGCCCAGCTGCAGCCCCTGATGACCCTTCCTGTGCCTCAACACACCTATCTTCATGGTCACTGTCTATCAGTGACATCAGATTCCCTGTGGGGGGACCCAGCCCCAACTCGCCATCTGTGAGGGGAAAACAAGGAACAGACTGTAAGACCTGTACAACACCGCTAAACAGTAAACACACACACACACACACACACACACACACACACACACACACACACACACGTGTGAGTGTGCAGACATGGCCACACACACAGACATACACACATGCAGTCGACATACATGGCAACCCATACACTACACCAGACAGCACCTACAGACAGCTCCCACAACCCCATAACACACGCAATAGCAGGCGATGGTGCAGTACAGTATCACACACATACCCGTAATTACACACATGTCAGCATGCAGGACATGTGGGGCTGAACAGCATGCAGTGCAACTGTAGTCAATCCCCGTTACCAACATTATACATGGCTGTGATGCATGGCTTCTGTTTGTAGGTGATGGCCCTCCCCCTGGAACCCACTACACCCATGTCCACAGCATTGCTGTGCATCCGTTCAGCACCCTGGCATGTACTGTGCACCATATCTCATGGGTGTGCACACCATTGCAGAATGTGACTGTGTGTGTCAGGTGTGTTTTCATTGCTGCTCACAGCCTCTGTGTGTTCCTGGATCACGTGTGGACGTGTTTAGTAAGTGCTTGATGTGTATTCACATAAGTCATCATCAGTGGTGCATGTATGAGTGGTAGATTACCATTAGACCAAACACACAGACATTGTACTGTACCTATGGTGAGTGTAGAGACCATTATTGACCATGACTGGGCCCTGGCTGATGTTGCCTGTGGTACACAGAGGTTCATAGGTGAGTACTGTTCTATTGGTCCTGGGGCCTACATAAGCCTAGCCACAGGGGTTCCCTGCCATGCACCACCCACTAATGTTATTCCCCTGTGCCCCGTCAGGCTTTGGCACACACATGCTACCCAGGGCGTATTCCCCATTCCCCATTCAGTTGGCAAGTGTTTCTGTCAAGAGGGCCAATGAGTAGCATTGCCTGACATGTATGGGTAGTCCGTTCCAGAGTGTGGTGATTCCCCAGGACAGGGCCCTATCCTTCCAGTATGTTCTGTGTAATGTGTTGATTAGGTTTAGGACCCTGGAGTATGTGTTAGCAGAGAGAGTGGGATGTCGTTATATGTAGCATGTTCAACTGCTCTGTGTATGACATAGCTGTGTATGTTGGGCAGATATCAGCTGTGCCTGGGCAATGTGCACTGGAATGTAGCCACAGTTGTCTGAGATGGACTGTGTATTGCATGTGTTTGAGGCTGGTAATCCTATTAGTGAGGTGTGTGCTGTGTCAATGCACATGTACAGCATGCACTATGGGTAGGTGTGTTAGATGTGTACATGGCCTACACCTTAGCTATGACATGCACAGTGAATTGCCAAGCATAACCTTAAACCATACTCACCGACATCCGGCCGCTGCCTTGCTGGTATCCCGGAGGTACCTACAATGACATGGGTTAGAGTTGATGTCAGTGGCCACAGCTGTGGCTTGGCTACAGGGTGGCTGCAATATTACAGTACAACAACAGCTGAAGTCCACAGTACTACAGTTTATGCATTACTGCTTATCGGTACTACACAGCAACATACCCCACATCTCACACATGCATGATCTACCTGTACAGATGCATACAATACAGTAGTCTACTGATATTCCCTGGAACCTTAACTGCATGCTCAATGTGTGGTGTGTGAGTAGCACCCACCTCCATGACCATATAGGTCTGGAGCTCTTGTGGGCGGGCAGGAGCTACCAGGCTGATGAGCCTCCACTCTGGTGAGGGGGGGTGGATGTTTTGCCCCCCCATTGCAAGGTGGTCACCCCGCACGGCAGCGGCACGTCGTCGTACTTGCTGGAGCATGTCACTACAATGGTGGTGGACTTGCTCATAGGTTCAGCTGTGCAACCCCACCTCATTCACCCTGCGGACCACATCAGTCCACATGGCTGTTCTCTCCTGCTGGTCCATGCTTGTCTGTGAGAAGAGCAGCTGATAGTTCTGGATCATGCTGGTGATGATGATCTTCTCCTCAGCGGCACTGTATGCAAGGTTTCTCTGGTGTGCCATACTCCCTGAAAGACATAATGATTGAAATATGTCTGAGCAACTCATATGTCAAGTTTACCATGATACAATACACATATCAGTCTTCTGCCACCATATCAGCTCCAACATAATGTTCACACTATGCTACTCGTATGTGTCCGGTATGTGTACCATTGGGCCATATATTGTATTGTACAACACCTTCTGCTATGTGGTTATAGACATGTTCCCTGTGGGGGCACTAGAGTTGCAGGGCTGTTACAGGGTATTTCACCTGCATGCCATTGTCACTGCCACTATGTTTCCACATATGCATGTGGTAGGCCTGCTATGTGATTGCTACACATCTGCCATTCTGTAGTATTGGGGATATCTATGCATGCTGTTGGACATGTTCTGGGATTGTGTGGACTATTACAGCCCACATATGTTCCATGACAGTTACCCACCAGTATGTGTAGGGGTTATTTGCCAGCAGGAACATCACTTCAACCTAATGTGCACATGTTACCAGTCCACATCACATCCATGCCCCACAATGGAACCTCATTTTCTACTTTTCCATCACTACCTTCATGTGGAACCACCTCAGGGGATGGTGTCCCCCCATGGAACACACACAGACATGTGTCTGTCACCCAGGTAGGTCGTGGGTATTGGGCATAGGAAGGTCTACAATGACATGTTGTATGTGATGTTCTTCGTCTTCCCTTGCTGCAGTCCTGACAATTGGGTATAGTCCGCGTCCCAGTCGGCCCGAATACCAGAGTATAAGGCTGACGTCGGTCATGGCGCCTTAGACTGACGTCAGTACGTCAGGGTACTAATGCGCATGACCGACGTCATTTCCTCAGTCTTTTTTGCCGCATGGTCCGATGCAGAAGCAATTTTGCGAGTGCAGGTTGGCGTTCTGAGATTTTCGAAACCGAGTTTCAGACCGAAACAGAGTTGGCTAAGTAACCCGCTAGAACATTTTGGTTTTTCTTGCCTCAGTATTTAACGGATGTCAGAAAAAGTGAATAACTGTATTTCTTGTGGGAAGCAGATACCGCATAGGGATTATCATACATTGTGTATACCTTGTTTAGGGCCTGAGCACGACGTTGTTGGTTGCCTCTTGTGCTAGATTTAACAAGCCACTATTAAGAGGAGGCTTGATTGTGCTAGGTTAGTGTTTGGGAAGCGTTGTAATTATACTATGCCGCCGGATGCTCCGCCTGCTTCATCTAAGAAGCGCAAGGACAAAACAGTGAAGTCTAGGGGTGAGGAACCGCAGTCCCGGACGCCGGTCCTTTCAAGGCTCAGGGGAGCCAGAGGTTTTGCCAGAGTCTCTATGGAGTCTCAGGCAGATACTTTACTGTTACAGGATGTGCCTCTCAGGAGGTAGGCCAGGCTGAGGGGCTTCTCAGGTAGCTGTTCTTCCTCTTCCCAAGGTAGTTAGGGCCTCTCCTTCTGTTGCCAAAGCTTCTTTTAGAGGAAGGCCAAGTTCAGCTTCTGTAGGGGCTGCTCCTAGCATTTCGGGCTCTGTGCCTAAGAAACATATGCTTAAAATGGCAGAAGATTTGATTACTCTGATTAGAGGTTCTATGCCCCCACCTGATAAGAGGCCTAGGGTGGAACAGGAGTTTGATAGTTTTGAACAGTGTTCACAGGCTTCAGAGTCTTCTGTGGAAGACTTGCAAGAGTTTCCTACTTATTCTGATTCTGATGTGGATGATTCCACTCCTTCAGCTTCTCCTCCTGAGGATTTTTCATTTTCAGAGACTCTTCACTCCATGAGGGAGCACTTTAAATGGCAAGGCCAAGATTACTCTGACTCCAGAAAAAGGCTTAGGGAATTCTTGTTTGTGCCGCAGCATAGGCCCTTAGCTATTCCTCCTGTGTTGAATGTGGTGGAGGATGTTTTGCAGAGGCTTCTCTGAACCCTGATTCCTTGCCTCCTGCTCCTGTTAAGCCTGATAGGTATTATAGGGTGCCCAAGCTCATAAGTTTTGTTTAAGAGTCCCAGGGCGGACCCAGAAACTGTTTCTCAGGGCCTAAAGGTGTTAAAGCTTCTGTGGTTAAAAATCCTGTACCTCTGATAAAGAGGCAAGGGCTTTGGATAGGGGGTAAGAAAGTATATACTTCTTCCACTCTAGCCATGAGGGCTTGAATTGTCAGTTTCATATGCTGAAATATCAGAATTATCTCCTTTCACAATTGAAATCTAAGGTGGATGCTTTGGCGGAAGGTATTGAGTGTAAAGAATTGCTGGATTTGGTTCATGTGTCTGAACAAGTGGGTAAGCATTCTTTGCAGTGTGGTTTTGATGCTGTTCAGGCCTCCTCGAGGGTGGCTGCTACTAGTTCTGTTCTTCGCAGACATGCATGGTTGAAGGATCAGAATTTAGCTGAGCATGTTAAGACCAGGATTTTGGATGCTCCTTTACAGTCTGATGTGTTGTTTGGACCGCCTGTGGAAGCAGTTTTAAAGAAAATGGAGGACAAAGCTAAGTCTATGCAGACTGTTAAAGATTTTTGCAGGTGCAGCCTCCAAGTTTAGTAGAAATTGGCCTGCTAAGGGGTGGACATATCCTGCTTATGGTTCCCGGTCTAGGGGTAGGTCTAGACGTGGTAGGGGCAGGGCTCAAGGTCTGCTTAGGCCCAGATCAGACAGTTCACCTGCTCAGACTTCTGGTGAGGGGGGTCAGTCCTTTCGTAAGCAGAACCAATGACCTGCCTTTTCAGCTGCCAGTGGACTCTCGTCTGGCAGCTCCTTTGGGAGGAAGATTGTCTCTTTTCAAAGAAAATTGGGATTTAATCACTCAAGACAGATGGGTGCTGGATATCATTCATCACGGGTACAGATTTTATTTCCACACAATGCCCGCTTTCAAAGGCATGCCAGATGTTCCTCCTCCACAAAGAAAAGAGGCTCACAAGCAAGTTTCTCAGTTACTCCAGATAGGGGCTATTCAGCCAGTCCCTGTATCAGAAAGGGGCTTCGATTTTATTCGCCTGTTCCTAGTACCAAAGAAGGGGAACACGTGGAGACCAATTTTGGATTTATCTATCCTCAACACTTATCTGGACATTCCCAAGTTCAAGATGTTGACGTTACAGCAACTGTTACCTCTGCTGGGCAAGGATCACTGGATGGTAACTTTGGATCTCAAGGAAGCTTACCTTCATGTGCCCATAAGGCTAAGTTGCAGAAAGTATCTGCGGTTTCGAACTGGAGATTTTCATTATCAGTTCTCTGCATTGCCCTTTGGCTTATCTACTGCGCCCAGAGTATTCACAAAGGTTCTGGCTCCAGTGATAGCTTACTTCAGGCTTCAAGGCATTCAAATTTATCCTTACTTGGACGACTGCCTGATTCTGGCTCAAGAAAAGGAACACCTTCTACAGCATCTGGAATATGTCATAGCAGTGCTAAGATGCCTAGGGTATTCTGTGAACGAAATAAAGTCCAGTCTAGTACCCTCTCAAGACATGTGCTTTCTGGGTGTGAGACTGAATACAGCAGCCCAGATGGCCTTTTTAACCCCGGACAAACAAAAGAGTCTGTCACTTTACTTCCATCAACTATCTCATCAGTCCGTGCTGACTGCAAGGACAGTCCTTCAAGCATTAGGGTTCATGGCATCTTGTATTCTGGTGCTTCCCAATGCCAAACTGCATATGAGGAAGCTGCAATGGTATCTCAAAAATATGGACACAGCACTGCCAAGATTTGGACACTGTCATTCAAATAATACCTTGCCTTCAAAAGGAATTCTTGTGGTGGGCTCAGGAATGTCACCTAAACAAGGGACTCTCTGTGACCCGGCCAGAGGCGAGTCAGATTTTAACGACAGATGCCTCGGACACTGCTTGGGAGCTCATCTAAATGGAAAGTGGATACAAGACAAGTGGCCTGCCAGACTACAGCATCTACATATCAACATGAAGGAGATGTTAGCAGTCCAGTTTGCATTGATATGCCCAGGAGTTACTTCCAGGGCAGGTGTTGATTCTGACAGACAACACAACTGTCATGTGGTACATCAACAAGCAAGGGGAACACATTCTTATCCTCTATGCAGGCAAGCAATGATTTTATGGGAGACTGCTAAGCCTGCAACTGACTCTTCAGGCAAGGTTTCTGCCAGGAGCACAGAACTCCCTAGCAGATGTATTAAGCAGACAAATCATGGATCCCCACAGTGGAAACTGGATCTTCATGTATTTCAGAAATTGACAGTGTCATGGGGAACTCCAGACATAGATCTGTTCGCTTCTCCACTAAACCACCAGCTGCCAAAGTATTGCACAAAGGGGTTTCATCACACAGCTTGGAAAGTGGATGCTCTGTCTTTCAGTTGGAAAAACCTTCATGTCTATGCCTTTCCACCTCTACCTCTTCTTCCAAAGGTATTACTAAAGGTCAGACAGGACAGGCCAAGGATGATTTTGATAGCTCCAGATTGGCCTCGGCAACACTGGTACCCACTTCTAAGGAGTCTTGTAAAGAAGCCTCCATGGCCTTTACCTCTGATTCCTCATCTGTTATCTCAGAAGGACGGTCATCTGCTCAATGTCAAGCTTCAATCTCTTCATCTCACAGCTTGGCATATTCTGTGTTGAAGCATGGTAGGTCTCAGCTTCCTCAACAAGTTTTAAATGTGATTATGGAAGCTAGAAGGCCTAGTACTAGGAGAGTGTACGAGAAAAATGGAAGAGATTTTTATTTTGGAGTACAGCAAAGAATTTGGAGATTTCAGAGCCTAATTTGAGTGTGGCTCTTCAATATCTTACTGAATTATTGGACAAAGGTTTGTCCTTCTTCCATAAAGATTCATGCTGCAGCAATTTCAGCTCACTATGATTGTGACCCACCTTTGTTTTCGCATCCTTTGTTCAAGCAGTTTCTTAGAGGGCATAGAATATAAGACCCCACGAGCTCCTACTCCTGCTTGGGATCTCAATTTTGTGTTGGAAAAACTTACTCTACAACCTTTTGAGCCTGCAGCTACTGCTGAATTGAAATATTTGTCATGGAAGACTGCTTTTCTGTTGGCTATTACTTCTGCAAGAAGGGTGTCTGAGTTGCAGGCCCTTATGGCAGTAGAGCCCTTTTTGATTTTCCATAAGGACAGGGTATCATTACGTACTAATCCTTCCTTTATGCCTAAGGTGGTTTCTAGTGTGGCTTTAAACCAAACTATTCATTTGCCTACGTTTTTTTGCAGATCCTCAAAATAAAGGGGAAAAGATTTTGCACACTTTAGATGTACACAGGCAATGCTATTATTTGAGCAGGACTAAAGATTTTAGGCAGTCTCAGCAGTTACTTGTTTCTTTTGCTTTGAGTTCACAGGGCAAGCCTGTGTCAAAACAAACTATTTCTAGGTGGATTGGCTTTTGCATTGCATTTTGTTATTCCCATCATGGCAAAGAGGTTCCAGCTGGGATTAGGCCTCATTCCACTAGGGCTACTGCCACTTCAACAGCATTTCTAAGGGGGTGGCAACTAAGGATATTCTGGAAGCAGCTACTTGGAGTTCAGTGCATACTTTCTCTAGGCATTATCACCTGCCTATATACTCTAAGACTAGAGCTGGTTTTGCCACAGCTGTTTTACAAGGCATGTTGTCAGCTCCTGCTACTTTATAATTTGCCAGCCTCCTTACCTCTGCTTTGGGATTCTACCCAATTGTCAGGACTGCAGCAAGGGAAGACGAAGAACATAGTACAGTTTTGTACCTACCATAAATGTAGATGTTCGAGGATTCCCTTGCTGCAGTCCAATTCCCTCCTTCCCTCTGTGTTTCAGGGTGGTTGTGTAGGTGAGTTTACATGCTTATATTTTTGTATATATTGTACATGTTTTTGGTGCAGGTTGTTTTGGGACTTGTCTTTTGGGTCTTCTGACATCTGGGGCAAGAAAAGACTGAGGAAATGACGCCGGTCATGCGCATTAGTACCCTGACGCACTGACGCCAGTCTAGCCATGACCGACGTCAGCCTTATACTCTGGTATTCGGGCCGACTGGGACGCGGACTATACCCAATTGTCAGGACTGCAGCAAGGGAATCCTCGAACATCTACATTTATGGTAGGTACAAAACTGTACTTTACATCACCTGGAGGCATGCAGTACACATACACAAGGTTCGACATGCATGTCCCTCCTGCCCAGCACACAGCCCAGGCACCTTTATGTCCATGTAGATGCTGTCGTGACTGTCCATGGGTGGTCACCATGTTCCCTTTGTTCCCATGTGGGGGCTAAATGTCCTCCAGATTACAAATGTAACTACCCATCCACAGTGTTCAACCACCAAGTGCCATATACCAGCCCTGTATGCTGTCTTGTTTGTCACCCAACCAGACCTACATACCAATATGTGCCTAATACCCTTCACCAACATATATACCCCACCATCCCATACAATTGCAATGTGTTCCCAACATGGGTTACACACCTTACTCCACACTCCATCATGCAGCCATGTACTGGTGTGTAGGTATGTTGTGTATTGATGTGTGATGTTCTCTCACACATGTCATGGAAGGGAAATTGTATTGACATATATATATATATTTTTATATCTATAAAAAAATATATATATATGTGTGTGTGTGTGTGTGTGTGTGTGTGTGGACATACACACACACATATATCTGTCTGTATACACACACAGACACACACACACACACACACACACACATATATATATATATATATATATATATATATACACATATGTGCATATATGTGTAGATATTTTGTGTTGTTTATATACCTATATAAATGTATAACTGTCTGAGGTTCTGTACACATACACAGCTGTGAATATGTATCACACATATATGTATCTGTATGTGGGATGCATACAAACATTTGGACCACACTCATGTACCCTCTTTACTTCACAGCTGAACTGTTCTGCCTTGCTGCAACACAGACAGGTGTCACATGTGAACACAGACTAACATTATGGGGGTATATATGGTGACAACCTTTAGATAATCATATTATACTGCTATGGCAGTGTGGGCATGCTATGCTACACTTTAACATGACTGTCCTGCAGGTGGTGTGGTCTCTCATCCATGTGTCTATCATGTCGGTATTAATACCCCCACCAGCCATTGGCCACAGTAATTTACAGAACACAGATATCATGGGTCACATCCTTGCCATTCACTGCTGGTCTGCGCATTTGACAGGTATGTCCCACTGCCCACAGGGACTAATAATACTGTTGAACACAACATCATTACAGGAACATGTACTGATGGCACATATACATCCTTTCACAGTATACTTCCTATCATTCTATACCATATACTACCTGCCAGTAAATGCATATTTGTTTCACATACCTGTTATGTTATTTCCACTGTAACACAACCCTGAGCTTTGTGAACTTTCTTGATGTGATCTCTCTCTCTCTCTCTGTCTCTCTCTCAGTCTCTCCAGTAGAGTGATTGAGCTGGTTTGAATAGATTGCAGCATGCTTTTGTTGGTATTGCACATGATCAGGTGGTGGCCTCTGCACCAGTCTGTGTCCACCAGTTGCTAATAGCATGCAGCCTGCTGTGTAGTACTTCAGATAACCACTGTCATGGCAACCCTGTCTATAAATTGCTGCCTTCTGTGAGTGTAGTCCCTTCACCTTTGCAGTATGGAAGACATCCTTCCTGTGTGTGGATATCAGTGTTACAAACAGCAGGTAGCAATGCCTCTTACAGAAGAACCTGCAGACACAGGCCAAATCCACATTTGGGTAAGGTTCCAGACCTACAGACAGCGTGCGTAGTGTTGTTGTGTGCAATGTGTCTTGCTTTTCTTACAGGGTTTCTGAGTACATGGTACTTTTTCATGGAATGTTGTCTGTCTGCATAGCTCTCAACTGTGGGCCTATCCATATGATACCAGGGTAATCGGCTGTTAGGTTTTGTCTGTGCACCACACAGGTATTGTCCCAAATATATCTGTGGCATTCTGTTTGTTGAGTGCTATCAGTACATGGCTACATCCATTTGTATTTCAATGTCATATCCCTGCATAAGGGTATGCTGCAACGAATCCTGTAACACCAGCAATTTCCAGGGTGTGTAACAGCAATAATGCAAATATGGCCCTATGTTTCTGCCTCTGTCCTCCACGTTTATGCTAGTCTTTGTCCCGCTGTGATACAGGAAGGGTTGTTAGGTAATGGCCTATCATTATTTACCGCTAGCATTACTGCTGTCATCCCAGTCATGTCATGGGCTCCCACACCAACTGTTGGGCTATGTCCATATATATGGGGGCAACAGCTGGTGAACACATTTGTGGCCTTGTACATTCCTGAGGTAAGTGTGTGGTACACAGTGTTCCTTGCTGTTGTACAGCCTTTTATGGGGGGGGGTCTGTGCCATTAACCTAGGCTATGACACCTTTCCAGTGATATAACTAAGACGAGGGTCATTCAGTGTGATAGTGAGGTGTTAGGTTAAGCAATGATATGTACAGGATACTGTGACATTAACACAAGTGCTACCTTTCCCCCTAGGGCTTGACTACAGGGTGTAATTGGAGGCTGCTGAACTACATCTGTAATTGTTGATTGTTACATATCCTGAAGGCAAATCCTGTTCCTACTGTTGTACTAGATGAAAGCCTTAGCCTACACAGCATAGTATGGTATATATACACATTGCTTGCATCTACTGTTTTGTGTGGATCTTGCATTCATGACTGATTACATATTTCAAACCTTATGTGGTGTCAGTACTGACCTACATTATTGTATAGTACAGGAATAAAGGTTATCTATGTATGCATACCTGTGTGTCGTGTCATGTCCTTTGAATTGTGGGTGGGTATATGTTTAATGTCAGTATTCTCATTTGTGGCAATGGTTGCCACACTACATATTTCACAAGTGCCAGTTGAAGGGCTTGTGGCTGAGGGTAATACTTTGCACCCAGTACTTCCACACTACTTCTACATATGTATGGTTACTGATACCTTTTGTGTGTGTATATGTGTATGTACCTATATAGATATAAAACTCATATGGCTATATATATATATATATATATATATGTATCTATAGATATATACATCTGTGTATATATATATATATATATATATATATATATATATATATATATATATAGATACATACATATAAACATATGTACGTATCTATATACAATTGCTGTTTTATGATTATTTGTGAGTCATACATTAATATATATATCTACATATAGCTGTCTATCTGTCTACATTTACCGATATATCTGTCCATATGTCCATGCATGTTCGGCTCATATTTTGGCCTGTTCCTTATTCACTTGGCAATTGTCATGGATGATCGCAGCATTGAAGTCAGTAACTAGTGGCAACACTTTTGTGTTTCAGACTTCATCTACTTCTACATATGTGTTCTAATACATATAACTGTGTAACTAACAACATTTTGAGTGTAACAGAGCATTAGCTGACATATATCCCTATTTGTACCCACAGTGTGGCATACTTGTCCAGACTTCTTGCATTAACAGGTTATGTGATATGATAATAATACATTACGTGCACTGTTGACTGATTGTGATGCAGGATATGTTTGTGCAAACCTCAGGTTATGTATATCTGCTGCCATGGTTTAGTGGTAAATCACTTTGTGTATTGAGTGCAGGGTCCTGGGTTCAAGCCTTTGAGAGGCAGTTTATTTTGTTGCTGAGCAGAACAAGGGACATTGACTACAGAGTGATTGAGGCACTCGTAAGCAGTTGTAAGCAAGGTTGCGTGTGTTTGCATGGAGCTAAGCAATACCTACACAGGTTAAGCAATTCAGCAGGTAACTGAGTATAAGAAACTGTAACCAGACTTTAGCAGTGCTTAACCCCGCGCAAACGCATTTAAACACGCTTACTACTGCTTATTTGTGCTTAAACTTGCTTATTACTGCCTAAATTCATTATTACACTGACACTTCACATGTGCATTTCATGCAGTTCTCCAGCTCACATTTAAACGTTATTATGTAGGTTTTATGGCAAAAAGATGTACAAATATATTCATATACAGATTTCACATGGAAAATTATATGTGCTGCAGTGGGACTCGAACCGGGAATGCCTGTTCGTTAGGCGGGTGCTCTAACCACTACACTATTGCTGTACTGCTTCATTTACATATATACCCATATACCCATGGATCCTAGTTCCCCAAACACCCACCTCAACACTTCACTGACACATCAGTCGTCCATTCTTCATTTGGAAACACAGTGTATCCACACCACTACACATTGGCCACGCCCTACTCCGCTGGACCCATCCCATGGGTTGACTCAATCCAAGTATCCTCAGACATCCCAACCTTTTAGTCCACAAACATTGGTGAAATGAGTGACCAATAGGACACTATTCCCAATTTTTGGGTTGTCCTACCTGGGACACACATGTCTTTATTTCAAGATTAGACTCTATACTTCATTACTTCGTTACTCCAGTTAACAAGACACTAAAATAAATTAATAACTATGACTATATGATAACGCACACGTTACACATGTAAACCAATGATGTATGGGTTTGGCAACATTTTATTACAAATAACACCGGTTTAGTGACTGGCGTTGACGTAGCCGTCACATCACAGGAATGATTCAAATATTTCATAATGGGAAAGTCCTCACATTTTATGTTTTTTGAGAACAGCACTGACTTCGAAACTAAATACACAACTCTGAATTATTGCAGATTCATCCCTTCCCTCTATCTTCCCGTAACTCTAATACTATACTACTGCAATATACAACGGAAACAAAACAACAGCTTATTTTGCCTTGGAAGTTTATATCCCAGCAGAATCATGAAAATGTCGCAAATATATATATATATATATATATATATATATATATATATATATATATATATATATATGGATGACAAGCATTTCATGACAGTCTAAGTAAGGCCTGCACTGTTACAAAGGCCATGCATTTGGAATGAAATTGAGTTGGGATATATAAGCCACAGTGCAGAGAAGGGGGTCACTGTTTTTTCTGTAATGGACTATGAATAAATGTTTATTTAACATCTGTTAACCGAGAATACAGACTGTTCCAATGAGTCAGGACTCCATTCAGTCATGACTTCAGCCTTAGAGGCTAAACAACACAACTAAACATACACGAGAATCATACCTCTCAACCTCTCAATGTAAGAAGTCTAGCCAAAGCCAAATATAATTGGGGGTGGGGGGGTCAAAGGTTGGGACATACTGTGATCAATTCAATAGCTCTGCTTGACAGAGGCCCAGTAAATTGATCAAGTGGGGTGGTGTGAGCCGACACACCTTGCCTAGGCTTATAAATGCCCTTTGGCAGATAGCCTAGTACCTACCCACCTATGAACCTATTACATTTATGGTTATGTACAACCTATTATTCTATCCACTGTCGAGGTTTGTAGTGCCACTTTCATGTTATTTATGTCTGCAAAAGGAATGAATGTGGTACAGGGAATGTACTTCTACATATAGATGTATGTATGTGTATATGCATATATATTTGTAACAAACTCGCTGACCTCCATGAGGCGGTCCAATTAGAACCGGGCCATCCAACCCTGACATGCCTGGATCCATATTTCATACCCATGGTTCCTCCATCCCACCACATACACACAAACCATACATTCTTCAGTTGCTATCCCAGCCATAACACACCTCCACACATTGCCCTCTCCACAGCATTAGGGACCCTACATGTATGTTGTCTCAACCCATGTATCATCAGGCTCTCCCAACCTTTTAGATTTTGAATATACCTGGCCTGGCTTGTGTAATGGTCAGAAGTCCAAACAACCCGCAATTTTTGTACTTGTTTGTAAGGTAGACTTAGCAGGTGGACAATGTTACTCCCACTGGTAGTATCCTGTCTGTGGTTTGAGAAACAATGATTTGCTCACCCCTGCCCAGCTTGATATGACATAAGATGACACAAATTAAATTAATACAGGTGCTGCTGTTGTTTTTCTTCTCATTCTTTTTGTATGCTTTATTGTCACGACGTTCATTCTTCGTATATATATATATATATATATATATATATATATATATATTATATCTGTACATACACACAAACATACATCTACATAATTATATACATTTCCTATACTGCTGGATGCCTGTACTGGATGATGTCTTTGTGATCACAGCAGCTGAATGTGTATCCACCCTGGCTTAGTGGAACTCATGTCTACTATAGTGTGCAGGGTCGGGGGTTTGCAACCTGGCAGTGCAGATTATTTTGTTAATGGCCACAACAACATCTGTTGGCTACAGGGTGACTAAGGCACTGTAGAACATTTGCAGGCGGGTATGCACTTGTTTGTGCGAAGCACAGCATTACTAACCTCTGGTTGTGGCATCTTGCACTCTGTTAGCCTCTACATTGCTTCACCAGTGTGGTACTCGCATACCGGCAGCCAAACAGGCTTACACCTGCTTGCTCCCACATACACACGCACAACGTTGTGCATTTTGTTCACATCTGTCAACTGGGACAGTCGGACTGCATGCTTGTCCATTGTCAGCGGTGGCCCAGGGTGTAGAGCTCTACATTGACCCCAGCTACATATCCCAATTAATACCGGGGTGTTCACATTCATGGAGGGTAAAAGACATAACATGGCTACGTCCCCCATTAATCATGCTTAGTTTACATTAAACTGTTGGTATTATCCATGCTTAGGTCAGGTTTACATGTCAGGTATGACTGTTGACAAAGGTCAGTTTAAGGTGAGGTAGGATTCCTGTTTCACAGGTCTGGATAGGTTACATGCAGGTATTCGGGGTAGGTGTAGTTATTCCATACCTGTGTGGTACAGTAGAAGCAAATAGCTAAGGAGAAAGCGGGTAGGTAGCGGGGGTGACATTGTAACTGTATAGTAGCCCGTAGGTATAATTGGATGGGGAGCAATAGGGAAGGTATGTCGGATGTTGGGCTTTGTATGCGAGGCAGGACAAGAGGTGTCAGTGTCACTAACTGATGTAGTGGTATAGAGTGTGAGGTGGGGGGGTTCACAAGGTGGTGAGCCTGTGCTGCTCAAGGTGTGCTTGTGGTGTTCCTTCATGTGTTAGTTACATGTGTCCTGTGGGACAGCTATGATACTGCATGTGGGTTGGGGTTCCAGATGCTGGCAATATAGTGGGGGAAGAGGGTGTCACCTACATGTACCCGTAGACATTAATAGAAATGGAACACGGGCTGATAAGTATGTGGTGTGCATGGGGGACAAATGGGGGTGTTAGTAGGGGGATTAACCAGGGATGTGCAGGATGGCTGCAGGGAAGGTCCACAGCTGGCCATGTTGTCTACAATAACAGCTGTGCATATGCACTGCATTTGGTGTTTGTGTCGGACACTCACACCCCTGGGTGGGGTTAGGACTACAATAATACCTTGTGATGCCTATTACATCAACTTACATGCCTACAGTGGGGTGTTGCAACCACGTGTTTGTAGGTGTTGTGTAGTGGGTTATGCAACAACACATATGGTTATATATATTATACATATATATTATATATATTATATATGAACACATAAATGATATCAAGACAAAGAAAGAAACAAACGCCTTCTATAAGCACTCCCTGAATTGTACGAACATGTCTATAAAATTTTTTGTGGTTGACAGGGTACTCCAAGACCTGAGAGGTGGAGACTGGGAGACGGCTCTAGGAATAAAAGAATTAATTTGGCAGCTGAAACTCAATGCAACAAAAAGTCCAGGATTGAACGATGGGATCAGTGTTATTGATATTCTTAAAGCTAAAAGAAATAGGCCAAAATAGAATTTTAACTAAAATTAACCCCACTATTAAATATTTTTATGTGGTATTTTAAAGATGTTAAGGGACACATTTGAATTTAAAGTAATGTATTTAATTTATGTATGAACCTAATTTAAATAGATTTACGTATTTATGTATTTTTACTATGCATGTTCATGCATTTTTACACATTTAATAAGAGTTATTTCATTTATATAGGGTACTAGATTATAAAACAGAAAAAACAGTGATAATGTTCTGCTAGGTGAAAGTAGACTTGAAAATACAGCAAGTTTGTATGAAAGAACTGTTATTACATTTTCACTTTATTTTTAGCATATTTTTATAAGTTTTTATTACTATTATTAAGTAGTCAGTAAGTTTAACACAAGTTATTTCAAATTAGTGACTACAAGATAGGGTTTACACCAAGGAATTACTTGCATTTATTGTTTTGAATATATTTTCAAAAGGATGTTTCATATTAACCATGAAGCAGAGACTATGAGTCTTGCAGCTACATTTGATGTCTTGCAAAGTTTTTTAATCCTTAAATTTTTACAAGGATTGTTATTTAATTAATTAATTTAAATTAGTTAATTAGTTCAATCACATGGTATGTCCGTTGTATTTAAAAGCAGAGTCTTTTGTAAAGCAAGTACACTTGAAAAAGCCCGTTACGAACGGGCGAAAGCGCTTGTGTTTAAGGTTGTGTTTGTTCTTTCGAGCTGTGGATTAAAGGATTTGTGCATTTAATTTTTCATCTCCTACTGTGGTTTTATACAGTCCAGTGAAGTGTATGCCAACGTACTGAAGTGGCTTTTATAACTTGAACATTTCTGGTCAGCAAACGTTGAGGTTTGGGTCTTATTGCAACTGGATATCTAACACATATGGTTATACCGTACTTAGCCATGTAAACTGGACTGTGCTGCGGTGGGACCCATATCGGGAATGGCTGCCCGTTAGGCGTAAGCATGCCTGTTGACTGTACAGAATCCATGGCCTGTCCAGAGTTTGCTTCATACTATTAGTGTGTTCCTCTTACAATCTGCACCTGTCTGGCAATTACCTGGGAATTGACGCCATTAAATACATACAAGTAATTGGGTTTAGGACCCCACATCCTTTAGTCGAGTCATGATAATGCATAACCTATTATTCTATCAGCTTTCTAAGGTTGTAAGTGGAATATGTGCTTTCTGTCCCTATTTGTCCTCCCAACGGTTTAGGTTCTGTCCAGTGGTTTTGCTCTCAGAGGTTGAGAGGTATGGGCATAAGCTCTGCCCAATTCGCAATATTACTTACATCCACAGGGCGGTCCTAATACAACTGCGCCAGCCAACACCTGCACGCCTAGGCCCATAATTGCATACTCATAGTTCCCCCACCTGCCCCTCCTCTACAGCACTCATTCTTACTGTGGGTGCAGGTGGGGTCTAACCACACCACTACACACTGCCCACTCTCCACGTGTCAGGACCCATGTTGTACATTGTGTTGACCCATGGCTCATCAGGCTTGCACAACCTACTGGTCCGTGTACGTATACAGCCTGGTTGGATAAATCATTACAGGGATTGACTCCGATGATCATTCATTTTTGGGGTGTCCCACAAGGGACATTGATGTCTTTGTTTCAAGATTAGACTTGGCAGTGGTGTGTTTACTTGTATCGTGTGTTTGTATGTTTCATCTGTCTACGTGGGGGAGTTGATGCTAAGTGCTACACGTTTGTTGATTGGACCCCTCACCCCCATTGGCACAGCCTGTGAACATATGTAATCCTTAACTGGTGTATTTTATATATATATATATATATATATATATATATATATATATATATATATCTGCTGTATACTACTATTTAACAAATTGTTTTCTATTCCTGAGGAGCTTTTCTCCCCGGGTCTCTGCTATAAATGAGCCAAAAGCTCAGCCAGACTTATCGGGTTAACAGATGTGATTTGCATACATGACTCAATTAGTAACCTAGCTATATATATGTGTATGTTTACACACATATATACATATATATATTTCTACATGTCTATATACATGTATATGTATATATCTGTATTTGTATGCATACATGTATATATTTATATATTGCTGTCTATATATATCTAATGACATATGGGTGTATGGGTGTCTGTATATGTCTATATATGGGTATGTATATGTATTCTGTCTCTGTATGTATACATTTGTACTATGGAGAGGGAGAGGTATATCTCCATGTAGCTATGGGTAGATGTACACACACATACCTCTACATATATACATCTACATCTGGTTATTCCGTTCTTTGCCATATAGATTAGACTTTGCTGCAGTGGGACTCGTAGTGGGTGTGGCTGCTTGGGTGATGCCTCTGCCCAATGAACACTTTTGCTTACATCCTTGGGGCTGTCTGTATAGACCCACATCAGCCAACACCTGCACACCTAGACCCATAAGTAGCTACCCATAGTTCCCCCACCTGCACCTCCTCTACAGCACCCATCCTTACTCTGGGTGCAGGTCGGGTCTGAACACACCACTACACGCTGCCCACTCTCCTCTTCACAGGACCCATGTTGTACATTGTCTCGACCCATGGGTCATCAGGCTTTCCCATCCTTGTATTCTGGGTGTGTACACACCCCGGCCAGAATGGTCGTCACATCGGCTTCCTTCCGTAATATGTCAATTTTTGGGGCGTCCCACAAGGGACGCTCCTGTCTGTGTTCCAAGATTAGATTTCATGGGTGCACTGTGTACCCCCCCTGGTTGTATCCTGCCTGTGGTCTGGGGAGCAGTGGACTAGTTACATTGTTTGTGGATTTGTGTGTATGTTTCCACTGTCCAGCTGGGGGGGAGGTCATGCTACGTGTTACATGTTTCTTGCTTGGGCCCCTCACTTCCTTTGGCATAGCCTGTGAACATATGTCATTCTTGTGTGCTGTTTCCTATCATAGCTGTATATCTGTGTATATCTACGCGCGCGCACACACACACACACACACACACACATATATATATATATATATATATATATATATCTTCTTCTTTCGGCTTTTTCCTGGCTAGGGGTCACCACAGCGGATCACCTGTCCACTCATGATACATACATATGTATATATATATATATATATATATATATATATATATATATATATATATATATATATTTATGTAAATCCATGTCGGTGTATGGGATGTATGGCCTTAATCTCACTTATCTATTGCTATGATGGCTTAGTGGTTAACTACTGTGACTATAGTGTATAGGGTCCTGGGTTTGAGCCTTGCTGAGACAGTTTATTTTGTTGCTGGGCGGAACTTGGGCTGTTGGATCCAGAGTGATTAAGGCACTTTACAGCGGTTGTAAGCAGGTTTGCGCAATGGTAAGCACTGCTAACCTCCAGTTACAGTTTCTTACACTCATTAGCTTCTACTTTGCTTACTCTGTGTGGGCAATGCATACCCCCACGCAAGCACACTTGCACACGCTTACCGCTGCTTATTTGTGCTTAGACCTGCGTACATGTGCCTTATTCATTATGACACTAACACTTCACATGTGCATTTCATGCAGTACTCCAGTTCATATTTAATTGTTATTCTGTAGATTATATGGCAAAATGATCTAAAATGATGTTCATATACAGATTTCCCGTGGAAAATGATTTGTGCTGCAGTGGGACTAGAACCAGGAATGATTTTTCATTAGGCAGATGCTTTGATCACTACACTATTGCTGTGCTGCTTCATTTGCATATATATTCCTTGTTATCCTCTTCAGCCTTTTCAGCTGCTTTAACCGTAGCTAGGCGATGGGCAAACCTGTGCACCTACAGTTAGCTGTACTCGGGGGTTTTAAAACACATCAATAATAGTGATTCTTCATTTTATTTGACTGTACTGTTGCTGTTGAACACATGGGGACTGTTGGTGGGGATATGCGGACACTTGTGGGCTGTCTCCTTATTTATTTACACATTCTTCTGTTCTACTTTGCAGGGCAGTGTTTATTCTGAGAGCTCTGCTCTCAGACACGCCCCCTGCACTCGTCCACGTTCCGTGTAGCATATGGAGTTCAGGCAGCGCACCTTCATTAATATGCATGGTGTGCTGCTGTCCTCCTCTTAAACTGCCACTTCCGTGCAGGACTAGAATAGTCCTGCACGGAAGATTAGTAAATCCAGGGGTTTGTGTTATGTGAACCTCTGAAAGAATTAAGAAAGGACTGCTTATTTGATATATTATAACTTTTTTGAATGTTTGAAAAAAAACAGTTGTTAACTATGCTACTTTGTTTAGACATTGTTATAAAATGTTGAATTCAAATTTTCAGTTCTCATCTGTGAATATTTCTACATGTACTGTTTATTATCATGCATAGGAATGGCTTGACTTTCATTGTCTGGTGTTTAGTGAAATTACTTCAAGAACAAATGTAACTTCATTAAATGTAGGAATGTCTTATAAATAATAAGAAATACTAAGCTGGAAGCACTGTAGATTGTATAGCAGAAAATGTAGACCTCACATATTTTTCAAAAAGGAAGGGTGAATAGCACATCAGAAAACCATAGAACTTCCAATCTATTCTTAATATTGACCCTGAGTACCAACTACTGCCATCAGTTAAGAGCTCCACAAAATTGTACAAGGTACCTATTAAGGTTTATTCCCCACATCCACTATAAGTGAAGCATTGTGCCTGGATAGGATAGCAAAGAAACTACTGTTACATGGCCAGAATTTAGCATCTTTCAAGACTTGGGTTAACAAGCTTTCATTTAGTAGTATAATATGACATATTCTGTTGTAAAATTCTCATGTTGCTGAATTTAGAAATGCTTTCAATACTTTTTGTTCCCCCGACTGCCTTGCTGAATGGCTGCACTGCTAACACCCGGTCAGCCAGTTTGTTCTAGGGCAACTAGAGCTAGGCACTTCTGAGATGGGCAAAAGCCCTGCAATGGATTTCATTTTTATCAGGGACTCCCAATCAGCTCTCTGTTCTCCAAGATAAGTGGTAGTGAGTATTCCAGCTTGTTGGTTCTGAGGGTGATGGCCTACCCTCAGCCCATTGGAAGGACCCCTCCACCTCAACAGCTCTTTTGCCCCTTTCTTGCATTACCCTGAGGGGAAATTTTACTGTGTGCTCTGGGTTTCCCTTAGTTTACTAGTGCTAAACATTGTGATTGCAAACTTGCCTCTGTATCCACTAGGTAACACCTAGTATTGCCAGTAGGTGTCACTCTGTCTGGCAAGCCGAGTCATCTCCTGTAGGAGCCCAGTACGCTAACTGAACATGGGTCATGTGTGATGTATTTAGGTCACAAATGTCAGAAATGAATGAGTTATCAGTTATAAATAAATACCAAACTGTATTTTTCATTTATGATAAGTATACGTGTCCAAATGTTTTAATTTATTAATTTAGTCACGTTGCACCCTGAGTCGCACTTTGCAAATCTGTCATATTGTGCTGTATCTTGGCTACTGCACTCTATTTCAGCCAGTGTATTCGGAGTAATAATGGCAGTGTAAGTACAAGTTCAGTTATGACTTTTTTTTTTTTGCAACCAACTGTTACAAAAAATGATCATTACCTCTGGACATCATTTATAGATAGTTACTAGGCATGAGTCCAGGAGACCACTGAGAAGCCTAGTCAGTCTCCCATTTGCACCAAAGCACTGGCTGGTTAAGAGACCTGCTTAGGGTAATACATTAACAAATGCAGGTTGAAGGTATCAAACCCTGTACCAGAGGAAGCAACTCATTAACAGCTGTTAGCCTTAATCGTCTGCACTAATTTCCACAGATTCCATAAATATCTTAAAATCTGTGTTCCTTAATGCAATAGGCAGGACCATAACTAGGGTATCTATCACCTCCCGAAAAAAAGACTATTCTACTTTCAAGCTAAAATTAACACTACAGATAAATCACCACACACTCACTGCTTTAGCTATGACTGCAAGTGTAGTGTCAACATTTATTCACTTATGAAGCAGTAATATCCTCCCAGCTTCACAAAGCGATGTCAGGACCTCACTGCTTTACCATTGGCACTTGCTGATCATGTGCCCTAACAGCTTGTGCCTGGGGCAGCCATTCCCTTCACCTCTGCCCTAGTTATGGCTCTGGTGAGAGATTTCCAGTTTTCCACATCTTCTCTTTCTTCTTCTTTATATATGAACTTCATGGCTTCTTCACATATTTCTTTATACCATATACCATCAAGTAACAATTCATTAATTGCCTGTAAAATATCCTCGTTGCCTGTTCAAAATACATTATTTGTAAGTCCTCCACTTCAGTATACAGTGCAATGATTTTTTTAAATTCTACAGCTGATTCACTGTGTGTGTGTATGTGTGTGTGTATATATATATATATATATATATATATATATATATATATATATATATATATATATATATATATGTATATCTGTGTGAACATCTGTATGTAAATTCTCAAAAACCAAAGCAGGAAAGCAGAGAAACAGTTTGTGAACTTGATATATATTTAATAAAATACTTAATTTTCAGTTCTTGAAATTCTGCTGACATTTAATAAAAGACTTAATTTTCAGTTCTTCATATTCTGCTTCCATTTCTCTGACCTCAACTGATTTACTGATAAACAAAGAAATAATTATTCGCCTACAGCATGTTATGCATTTATTTTGCATTGTTAAAATTGTGCATCAGTCCTTTTAATTAAATTACCTAGATGCCAGTAAGGTTTCCATTGTGAAACCAGCTGCAGTGTGTTTGCTGACCAGCTCCACGTTCTCAGACACTGAAAAGGCAGCAGCTATTGGCTGGGGATCAGTACTGCAGTAATCTCCATCTCACGCTGCAGTGCATGCCTGATATGACTTATAATGCTTTTACAAAATTATGACCTTCACATATAAAGTTTGCATATAACCTGCAACCGAAATTATTGCATTAGAAGACATCAATCTACACATTCTCACAGAAATACGAGTGGGAACAATTTATTTTCAGGTGCATTCATTTTGAAGGTGTAATTCATTGAGTCCTGTAAAAATGTTCAACAGTAACTGCACTTGTGTTGACACCCTTTGAATTGTACCAGAAAGAATAATTAATATTGGGTAGCGCAGTAATTCAGGATCAGGGATTTAATCTTGACAGTGTCTTGCATTTACTATCTACATGCCTTGCCAAAACCTGCAGGGGATCTCCCTGAATGCTACATAGTATGTATGTTAACTTTTTATTTTCTAAACCATTATTTAACTTTTGCTTGTGTGAATCTTGATTTGCGTTATGAAATAAGCACCTTAAATTGTTGAGCTAAACTGAGTTGAGTTGCTGTGGTTCAGAGTCCCACAGATGAATGAAAGTACCTTATGTGAAATGTTACTTTTGTACAATTCTTGAACACCTGTTTTGGATAGAGAAAATTACTCAAAGGGGGAATATTTCTCTCTAGGTGAAGTTCTCACCGAGATGATTATAATAAATCTCGTGTTACAGAGGGCAGTACAGAGTTTTGCCTCCTTCAAAAAGATTTCCTTTGAAGATGGTTTCCTTTGAAATACAAGTCATGCAAGTCATCTTTTCACAACTAACCTAAATCTAGTCTGGTTCCCCTCACCTCATAAAAACACTGCTTAGGTTGCTTGTAACTTACTCCTAGCTGAGTGTGTGTGTGTGTGTGTGTGTCCACACACACACACACACACACACACACACACACACACACACACACACACACACACACACACACACAAAAAGTAAAGTACCAAAACCACCACAGCAAATCAGAGGGTAAAAAGGTCACACAGCCAAACCATTCAGTAAAAACTGCAAGAAAATCGCAGTCAGGCTGGACTTTTTACTGTGTGATACTTAAACCTCCTGTAATGGAATCTCATGGGATATATACGTGAATATACTAGTAACCGTTGATCTGCTGCTGCTCGACTTCTCGAATGCTGACACACTTAATGTTAGCATGCTACTGTGCACGCTCTGAGGCTAATCCTCGCAACATGCAAATAATAAAGCTGCGCTTTTTGCTGGTGGCAAGCCCCTCTGCATCACACACCACCCCTGCTACCTTACTTATTCCCACTCAGAGATAATAAAATCCCCAGAGAAAGAGCATATTCCCCAAATGTAGGGATTGTCCATTCTCCCACAACTGTCCATCATCTGTATTGTTAACCAAAGTGTGTCAGCAATACAGAGGTCAGTTTTAAGAAAAATCAACGAATATTAAGGAAAGTAATGTACACGCACTTGCATGTCAAGTATTTAGGGATGTCATTTCAAAATAAGGTAAGATAGGCAATATATTGAGAAGAAGGGGGAAGAATATGTACTCATAATTTTCTAATCAAGTATTTATAGTAGGCTGTATAAGTAATTACTCACGTGAAACAGTGGAGCAGTAACCATACACAAAGAAGCATTCAGTTCCAAGGGTGTCTTAAGCATCATCATTCTTGAAAGAAAAAATATGAAAGACTGTAAGAGAGCAATGCACTATACTTTTCTTACCAGGTTAATGCATAATTGTGTGTCATTTCAAACAAGTGGAAGCATGTATGAATAATTCGTATGTCTGGTTATTGGTGGAAAAAAAATAATTCATTGTACTGCAAGGAGCGCTATGATTATTGCTCCATACAATGACAGAAAGAAAGCTTGTTAAGCACACCTTTCTTACATCAGCAAGGTCCACTTATAAACTTTGGTTAAACACTCGTAAGCACTGTTAAGATCAGGTCTCATGCTGGGATTGACAATAGGCAGTGTCATCTGGCAAAGAATAGCAACAACAGGTAAAACAGTTCGGAAAGCTTTTAGACACTTCCCTACTACACTTACAAACAAAAAGTGTGGCATAATGAGGTGTTTAACAGCTTTCAAAGCAGTTTGCTCTTCAGAGGACACCATTTATGCCTGCTGTCTAACAGTGCTTAAGTGTTTTACTGGCTTTCAAAGGCTTTGAAAGCTAGTAAACCACTTTGTGCTCTTACTTTTTTCCTGTTTTTCTGTAACTGGTAGTACATGGAGAAGATAAAGCTCCAAGCACTAGAAAGAATTATGATTGCATCTCACTGATCTTGACCCTTATTATGAGTTCTTAACATGAACGTTAAAATTCACCTCTTGATCTTTGACCTTGGGGTAAATTTCTTGGCATCTTTGCATAACTCTCAACTGTTCCTGTTTTCGCAGAATATCTCTGATTTTCTTCATATTTTTGATTCCTTCATAAAAGGTTTGATTTTCCTGGTAAACTACTGAGGATTACAGTTACATTATAATGCCAGACATTAGAGTTTCAAACTTATTGTTGAGATAATGTATGTTAATGTAAAATCTGAAGTTCTGTTAAGCCTTTGTTCCTATTTTTGGCTTTTCCTAAAATTCTTAAGCAAAATAGTTGACGGGTATCCATCCATGCCTTGAACACATAAGGTGGTTATGATTAGAAACCTGATTGCAATCCTCCTTAACAATACCATTGTGAGAATTGAATTTATGGAGGATACCAAAAAAAAAGTTCTAAGCTTGTTTTCCATCTTTCCTGTTACGAGAGTAGTCCAGATACAGATTTGCTGTATCCAGGACTGTTTTGTAAGTTTCTGAGTTCCCCAGACCTTTCTGTGTTAGAGGGAAGCCTTCCAACCTATCAGTGGGAGTGGTAAGCACTAGGTAGCCTATCTACCACAAGAGGAGTGGTTTCTGGCTCTGAAATTGTAGTTTATTGGCCGTTTGGACAATTTTTCTATCCCTTTCGATTTTCTGGTTTAAAAGCCCATCTTTGCGTGGGTTTGCACTTGTTTAAGCTCAATGGATCCTGTTTTGGCTTCCTGCAGACTACAAGAGCAACAGAAAGGAGAAAGAAGGACTTTAAGTGCCACCATTTTGATTTTTGTCTGAGTATACTGCTTTCTGCACTTGATTTAAATTATTTTTTCATTTAACTGCATTTATTTTAACAATATTTGCCTTAATATTGCTACACACTCAAGCGTGCTAGCTTGCACAGCATTTAAAGTATTGTTATTACTGTTTTAACTGTTTTTGCTGCAAAACAAACAAACAAACAAAAAAGTTCTAAGCTTGTTTCCTGCCTTTCCTGTTACTAGAGTAGTCCGGATACAGATTTGCTGTATCCAGGACTGTTTTGTAAGTTTCCAAGTTCCCCAGACCTTTCTGTGTTAGAGGGAATCCTTCCAGCTTATCAGTGGGAGTGGTAAGCACTAGGTAGTGCATCTAACACAAGAGGAGTGGTTTCTGGTTCTGAAATTGTAGTTTATTGGCCATTTGGGCAGTTTTTGTATTCCTTTCAACTTTCTGGTTTAAAAGCGGTAAACTATTACCGGTGCCAGAAAGTCTGCTCTTCAATTTTTCCCTTAGATCTTGCTAGTTCTCTTCTCTCTCACACTTTAATTAGCTTATTCACCTATCACTTCATCAGGCTTTTTGTAGCAATTATTGTAGCACACATAAGTGCTATCAGCACTAGACGTCCTATGAGGAAACAGCTCCATTACTTAGTAGTGATGACCATCCCTCTTGGCATGCCTAAAGATCAGTTCCCAGTGCATTTTCCTATTAACCTGGTGAACATGGGCATTCTGAGGCAGTGTAGCAACTGCCTCATGTACACAAACAACCCTTTCCTCTTACCTCCCAACACTCAGACTTGTGAGAGATGCACTTATATCTCCAAATTGGAAGCCATGCACTCTCCAGCCAAGACCAGGATATCTGGTCAAGAGGAGAAGGTCAACACCTGCACCACACCACATGGAGCACATAGCCTTCCAGAATACCCACCATTGCAGCCCTCATATAAAAACACAAGCCACATAACCACCTTCGCAGAGGCTCTCAATAGAAATCTACCCAAACAGCAGAGACCTTCAAGGCAGAAACGCACTGGACCGCCACAATACAGCACAAACCACAAGACACACAGGTCACCTACACAGTGTGCCCCTCAGCCTAAGCCCCTAAGGCAAAACAGCTAACCCAATACAATAATCATAGGTGACTCAATCGTGAGACACACTGATGTCCCATTCACTAGGTTGAATAAGCAGATGGTAACAATCAGCTGTCTGTCTGGTGCCAGAATCTGACACATACCACACGCACTCAGGTCACTCCCCAACAAGTACAAGTATGACTCTGTCATTGTCCATGTGGGTGTGAATGACTTGAGATGCACCTCCCTGGACTACATGAGAAGAGACATGGTGGAGCTCTTGGATTATGTGGCCCAGGCAGGTTTGACCCTATCCCATCCTACCATCGCCCAGGATGATACTGCAGTACAAACAGAAAATGACTGACTTTAACAATTGGCTAAGTTTCTAGTTTCATTCTAAGGGGATCCAGTATCTGTCTGCTTGGGATGACATGACTGACAGACCTCGATGCTTGGCCAGAGATGGCCTGCATCTGTCACTCCTGGGTTTCCAGATACTGGCTAAGTCTCTTGCCTCCCCTATTGTGGCTTTTTTAGGCAGTGTTCCAAAGACCAAATTACCATCATAACAGCTGTAAATAAATGCAATCTGAGGGTCATGCTGCTCAACGCTAGAAGTCTAAATCTCAAGATGCACTCAGTCAAAGCACTCCTCAAAATGGAGAATATCGACATTTGTGCTGTAACGGAGACCTGGTTTAAAGCAGCAGAAAGCATGCCTGCGCTACCAGGCTATAACTCATTCCACACCTTTCGGCCCCAGAACATGGACCAAAGCTCCAAAGGTGGTGGTGTCTCCATATTCATAAAGGATATGCACACCTCAAGACTAGTAGCCCAACATAATACATCTGAGATATTCCAGATACAACTAACATTGGGTAAGACAGCGATTTGGGTCATTGCCTGCTATAGCTCCCCAACCATGTCCCAAGACTCTCACTCCCCTTTCCTAAGCACCCTAGAAACTTAAGATGCAACCCAACACTGTCATACTAGGTGACTTCAACTATCCCTCCATCAACTGGGAAAACTACTCATGCACCAATGCACTGGCCCAATGCTTCCTGGAATTCATCAGTTCAAATGCCCTGGACCAGCTCATTCTTACCTCCACTAGAGCAACATCCTTGACCTAGTTATTACTAATATGGGCAACCGTTGCTCTACACCAACAGTCAATTCCTCCCTGGTTAAATCCGACCACAAACTAATCACCATGGAAATCCACATCTCACTCACACCTCCTGCAAAGTATCCACTATGAAAAACTTCTCCAAAGCTGATTTTGGACTCCTAAAAACAGAGGTGGCTAACTTCATGGCACCCATGCCAATGGAAAATAGATGCATGACTGCTGAATCATACACCAATGCACTCTACAAACATGTACATAAATGCATGGAACTAGCCATAACCAACAGAACCAAGATGCTCTCCTCCAAAAAAAGGAAGCCAATCTGGTGGTCCCCTGCCATTAATAAACTCTACAATGAAAGAAGAAACTGTTGCAGAAAAAGATGAAGTCCCAAGACTGGAAAAATTCCCTTATTAGCCTCAACAAAAAGTTGAGATCTCTCATCAAAACCTCCAAAGCCAGCTATAAAGGCAGAATTGCAGCAGACACTAAAATCAACCACAAATCCTTCTATAGTTATATCAAAAATCTCCACAGCAATACCCAGATTTGCTCTGAGTTACTGCACAATGGTACCTCCTATACTAAGTCAACAGATATTGCCAACATACTGACTGACAGATTCAGTACCAACTTTACCCCCCTCTGCCCCCCAAAGGACCATTTTCAATACCGGAAGAATGCCAGTCACCCAGCATTACTGCAGCACAGGTTAAAGCTGCATTGTCCATGGCCAAGAATACAGCTTCCAAGGGAACCGACAATATCCCTGGCTGTGTTCTACATGAATTACAAAATTAACTGGCACCACATCCGTGTGCCCTGTTCACTCACAGACTCACCTCAGGCTTTGTCCTTCCAAATGACGCACTGCTACAGTCATCCCTCTCCATAAAGGAGGAGCGACTACAGACCCTGGAAATTATTGCCCCATTAGCCTAATGAGTCTGATATGTAAGGCTATGGCAAACATCATCATAGACCTAATTAACAAGGATATAGGGAATCTCCAAACTCTAGATCCCACACAATTTGGTTTAGTGAAAGGTAGATCATGCCTGCTCAAACTGGTTGACTTCTTTGAGTCAGTCACCAGAGCTGTGGATGAGGGTAAGGCAGTTCATACTGCCTACCTCGATCTGGCCAAGACCTTTGATACCATTCCTCACTCAGGAATTATTGATAAACTCACAAAACTAGGCATCAACCCCTATATCGTTAGGTGGGTTGCAAATTGGCTCACAGATAGAACCCACAGTTTGAAAGTAGCAGACTCCAAGTCAGACTACCAATCAGTCACAAGTGGAGTCCCACAGGGATCGGTCCTGGGTCCTCTCCTGTTTGGCATCTACTTCTCAGAAGTCCAGGCCAACACAGAGGGACTCTGGCTGACCAAGTTTGCAGATGGCTGCAAGCTGGGAGCCATTATTAACTCCCCAAGTGATGCAGATATCCTACAAAAAGGCCTCACTGAGACCAATGACTGGTGTCAAAACCATGGCCTTAAGCTTAATGCCAAAATATTTATCGCATCCCCTTTGGGAAAAACTCAGTTCCCATTAATTACCACATCGATGGGAGTCCACTGAACACTGAAGGAGTTATAAGAGATCTGGAGACACAGGTTGACAGCAACCTCTCCTTCGACCACCATATTGCCACTGTGGTCAGAAAGCCCTTCTATGTGGCACATCTCATTACCAAGGTTTTGCATCCAGGAAGAAAGAGGTCATCATTTCTCTCTACTCTTCCCTCATTAGACCAGTCATAGAGTATAATGCCCCATTTGGAATGTACATTCTTGGACACCTGCAACAGCTGGAAAGGCCACAAAAGCACCTCATGAAGAGGATCCTAGGCCTTAAACACAAGTCCTACATGGACAGACTCAAAAAACTCCAGCTATTCTCTGTCTCATATCATCTACTAACAGGTGATCTCTGCTTGACTTACAAAGCCATGTCTGACCCAGCTCTGTTAGAAATGCTACATCTAAAGAATTCCAATCCGTCCACACCACATGCTCCAGAGACCTCAACCTCATTACCACAATCAACAGAACATGCTGAAGGGCCAGGTTCAAAACCCAGAGACTGCCTATGCTCTGGAATAGACTTCCCATACATGTCAAGCAGAGCACCTCACTGGCACTCCTCAAGAGAAATCTTGATGAGTGGATGTAAAATAGAAAGTTCACCCCAGGGATCACTCCATTGGCTCTACTTGATAGAGGTACTGGGAACTGACATTGGGCAGCACAATGCCAGGACACGTCTATGAACTAGGCTTGTAAAGGCTCCAGGGCCATTAGCCGAACCTATTAACCTATGAACCATTAACTGACAGTCACACATCTGGACTTTTATTTGTAAGCTGTCAGGTCAATTTTACATAACTTTGATTCACTGAGATTTGGCTACTATGATCTTATTAAGTATAATGTAATGGTTTACATATTCATTTAATGATTATTCTATTTCATTCAACCAATGTTTTAAGTTGCTCCATTTTCAGCATCAGACTACCATAGTTCTGCTTTTTTGTTATTTTCTGATCTTGGCATTAGGTATCCTTCAGGGATATACAACAAATAACTTCTTCAGAGAAGCTGTGTGTTCTCTGAGCGTGCACCCATTTCATCTCATCCCAGCCATCATTGTAACTGTTCTTACAATATGAAAATCAACACCTGCCGAACATGTTAACTTTATGACTTTAAACTAGGATATGACTGAACTTTTACTTTGCAGTCTAACCTGCAGCATCCACCAAGCCTTCTTGTACTTAACTTGAGATCCGTTGAATTCCTCCCTCAATATAGGTTCACTGACAGGACGGAACTTCGAAGTGAATGATGGTACAGATGACACTGGACATCCTATTATCCAACAGACAAGATGGAAGGGCAGTACAGCAAAGACACTTGGATTGGGATCAAGACTCTACTACTCAGGAGGAAAACAGGCTAGAAATGGTGTTGGAATTGTGGTGAGAGACAGGCTTCAGAAGACAGTGAGGGATGTCAGATGTAGTGACAGAGCCATGGCAATCAGACTCCATTGTAATGACAGATCAGTATTCATAATCTCAGCCTATGCCCCTCAGCAAGGTTGTGAGAGTTAGGAAAAGAATGTATTCATAACAGTAGTTGCAGGACAACATGAATTAATGTTGATAATGGGTGACTTGAATGCACATTTTGGGACAGATAGAACAGGATACGAAACTGCCTGCATCCCCATGGGTGGGGCAACAGGAATTATAAAGGAGAGGCCATTCTATATTTCTGTCTGACAAATGGCCTGATAGTAGCCAACATATGGTTCAGAAAGAGAGACAGTCACTAGATCATACACAAGAGTGGCCAACATGCAACTCAGGTAGACTTCCTGCTAGTAAGAAACGAGCACTGGGGTTGAATCAGTGATTGCAAAGTAATTCCCAGTGAAATAGTCAGCCCACAGCATAAACCACTAGTTGCCACAATCAGCTGCAAGCAGTGGTCAGAGAAGGCTTTAAGGTCAACAGAGCCCAGGCTGAAGGCCTGGACATTGACTGGAGAGAAAGTACAGCAGTTCAAGGAATTACTCAGGGCTCTAGCACACTAAGAATAGGAGGAAACAGGTGGAGTTGAAGAAAAATGGCAGCACCTCAAAACAGCATGTATGAGGACTACAGAACAGATATGTGGCCAATCCAGGTATGGAAATAAGGTACACAGGGAAAGCTGGTGGTAGAATGCAGAAGTCCAGGAAGTCATCAAAAGAAAGAAGTGCGGGGAAAACTGGGAGACAGAAAAGATGGACCAAGCTAAGAAGGAATGCTGGGTGGCTAACAAAGTAGCCAAAAAAAGAGTTGCAATAATAGGGCATCGGAGGCATTCTACTAGCTTCTAGAAAGTGACTCAGTAGGTGATACAAAGAAACTATATCAGGTTGCAAGGAAAAGACAGAAAGATAAAGAAGCTAATCAGACACTCTTCATAAGGAATGCCAGCAACAACCTGCTCACCAGCCCATGGGATATCAAAGGCAAGTGGAAGGAGTACTTCCAGCAGCTTCTAAATGAAAAAAAAACATAAACTGTACTGCCCTAGACACAGCCTACAATGAAAGAAGAAGAGGAGCTCACCCTAGGAGAAGTAAGAATAGCACTAAGGAAAATGATGTCAGGGAAAGCAGCAGGCTCAGATGAGGTCACAGCAGATATGATAAAGCAGCAGGCTCAGATGAGGTCACAGCAGATATGATAACGGTGCTGGGTGAGATAGGGGGGAAATGGCTCCTGAGGGTACTCAGCAGTGTGGAGAGAAAGGCATACCCAGATGACTGGAGAATAAGTCTACTCATGCCAGTGTACAAGAACAAAGGGACATCCCCAGTTGTGGGCAGTACAGACATATCAAACTTCTGTCACATTGCATGAAAGTTCTGGAGATGGTGACTGATAAATGGACACATAAAGTAGTAGAAAGTAAGATGGGAGATGAGCAGTTTGGATTTAGATCAGGATGCAGTACAACTGACCTGAAGGCTGTAGTGAGACTTGGAGAAAGCATATGACAAGGTCCCAAGAAAGCTGATTTGGGCAGTACTGTGGTGGTTCAAAGTCCCAGAAACATTGGTAGAATTATTGCAGGCTATGCGCAAGGACCTAATGATTCAAGTATAAACGATGTTCTGTCTTGCAGAGGGGTTCCCAGTGGGATTAGCTGTACATCAAGGTTTAGCTCTGAGCCCACTGCTGTTCATACTGGTGATAGACTATATTAGCAAACAAGTTGGAGGGGACAGATCAACAGTTGATGTATGCAGATGATGTGGCATTACAGGCAGACCCTGAGCAAGAACTTCAGCAAAGAACAGGGGAATGGAATGCAAAACTGAAGGCACATGGGATGAAACCAGGATGGCGCAGTGGTGCAGCAGTAGCGTTGTCGCCTCACAGCAAGAGGTTCTCTGGTTTGATTCTCGGCTGGAGTGCATTCTGTGTGGAGTCTGCATGTCCTCCCTGCATTTGTGTGGATTTTCTCCAGGTACTCCGGTTTTCTCCCAAGTTACAAAGACATGCATCTGAAGCGTTTCTCTTGTGCCTCCACTGAAAATTGGCTCGGTTCCAAATTGGACTTTCCCGGTAAACAAATGTTAAATAAATAAATAAACTAAGTACAGATAAGACAGTGGTAATGACAGCAAACTGGGGAAATCAGAAGAAGCTGAGAACTGACATAGACTGGAAGACAGTGGAACAGGTTAACAACTTCAAGTGTCTGGGAGGGGTGGTTGAGGAGAATGGAAGTCTGAATCAAGAGGTCAAAGATAGAATCAGAGGGGCTGCAGCCAACTGGCAGAGTGCCAGGTAGTGTATGACAGAAGAGTGCTAAAATACTGAAAAGTAAGATGTAGAAAACAGTGGTGCGA
Source organism: Protopterus annectens (assembly GCF_019279795.1). Classification (NCBI taxonomy): domain Eukaryota; kingdom Metazoa; phylum Chordata; order Ceratodontiformes; family Protopteridae; genus Protopterus; species Protopterus annectens. Next base: position 785,370,862 of record NC_056750.1, on the reverse strand, counting down.
CCAGTACTACTGTACAGTACAGAAACTGGGGCAGTAAAGGCACAGAAGTAGAGTTAGCTAGGAAATGAAGTGCCCAAGATGGGTGGTAGGTTGCACAGGACAGAAGAAGAAATGAGGACATAAGAGCAGAAGCCAAAGTAGCTCCAACTGCAGAAAAGATTAAAGAGAACAGATTACAGTGGTTCAGGTACATGTGCAGAAAAGCAGAAAACAATCTGGTGAAGAAGATTTGGGACAGACAGGAAGAAGGTAAGAGGAAACGAGGGCATCCAGCAAAGAGGTGAATGGATTGTGTGACAGAAGATCTGCCACAGTCAGGCATGAGTGTCAAAGAAGCCAGGAGTGTAGCATTAAATCGAGAGAGATGGTAACAGTTAACATGACCCCATGTAGAAAATGGGAAAAAGGCGGTTCATGATGATGACGGTAGAATTATTCTCCAAAGTGTCATAACTCTGACTTTAAAAATTGCCATTTGTGTTACAGTTTCATTCAGTCAGGTTCATAGAGTAAGAAATGATTCTGGCAGACAAGCCTCCATTAGATACCACTGTAATTACCTTCTGCAACCTTGTGCTATAACAGGGCAGAAAAGCTAATAACATGACAGAAAAGTCATCTACTGTACTCAATATGTATATGTATTAAAGTAATCTTCTCTCTACTATACTACGAGTTGGCATTGTGTTATACCTGTGACCTTAGTTAAGTATGAATTAAAAGTACGGAAATGTTTAGATTGTCAGTATATGTAACCAAATGCACTCCGTTGTTTCATTTTTTGGTAATACCATTGCTACACTGCTTGAATTGTCTATATTTTGTTTCATATAGTTGATATGCTGAATTTCATTTTGGCAGTGATTTACCTTCTAGTAGGAGCACATTGAAGTGTCTTAAAACAGAGATCTGATAGCATAAAGAAAGTAGTGACTTTATTTTCCTTTGACCACTTTTATTGCCTCATTTGTCTTCAATCTGAATTTACTAATTTTATTCTGTTTAAGACAGTTTTCCAGAAAATTACTTATGGCTGCAGCATGTGCTGGGATTAATTTCTTCAAAGTACAAATAGTGTGATTTGGCAAAAGATAGTACATTTCATATTATGTCCCAATACAGTAAACTTACCATACTAAATGCTTGTATATATCCAAGGAACCATAAGCATGGTGTTGCTTGGTACCATTTAATCTATACCCACAGACTAGCGCAGCTCTACAGAAACACTAGAGAGAGAGAGAGAGAGAGACAGAGATCATGGTGTATGTTGAGATTTTGTTTTTATTTATTCATTCTTTGTTGACCAAATTAATTCCATTAGACTAGTGCACTCTTTCTACTACTAGGGGAAATTTTGCCAGAGCATCATAGAACTTCCCCTATTATTTTTGATAGGTGTTGCGGTATATTTTACATCCCCCTGAGCAACCACCAACTCAAGTAGATTTGACCTCAGTTTAATGTCTCGTTCAAAGGATGACACACTTAGGAGTACAACATTCCCCTTAAGCTGTACTGCAGTGTGAGCAATCCAATCACCTGAAGTGGGAATAGAACCCACAGCCTTCTGGTCTTACAGCACCAAAAGCGAGTACCTCTTGTGCCAGTGTCACTGACTTTACATTACTTCTAACTGCAACTGAAATTGTACAAAAAAACTACAGTAATCCACTTTGTATTTCCTGTAAGAGAAACAAGCTAGGATAAGCTGCTCTGATTGTGGAAAGCAATAGTTCCCTATTCTCTCATTTTATGTTGTTTTTCACTTCTGAATAACTTCAAATGGACAAAAAATGCACTTCACTAAACTTTCTTTTGCTTACAACATTAATATATAAAATAAATACTGGTGTTCCATTTTGTGATCTAAGTTGCATGTCATCTTTGCTTGAATAGTATAATTTAGTGTAATGTGTAGTGATTCAGCTGTAGGATACATTATTTGTGGATGGTTTCACTCCCCCTCTACATTTCCTTTGTGTTTTTGAGGAAGTAGCCTTTATTTGCTTTTCCTGGATTCTAAAATACTGACTATGACCTAGTGACCTACATAGATTTGAATTTTAAGCATATTGAATGCCTGTCACATTTGCAGACCTCATGCAACATGGAATGCCATTACTGTTTGTAAATTCACTAAAGTCCTGGATGTAACATGCATTACAGCCTAAGATTAGGTAGAACTACTTGTTTACTGCTTGTGGGTATAATCATGAATTAAATAAGTACATGATCTGTGCATCATTTGACCTCAGTGTCATTGCTGTGGCAATGGTTAGTGTTGTCTGGAAAAGAATGTACTATCTTTTTAGTAATAATAATTACCATTATATCACCTGATGAGTTCTGATGCTTGTGTGAAAAACAGGTACATCTGCTGAATGAAGTGTGTGATTATACCAGGGTTCATTGTACTTTATATGAGATGTGTCATTTACAATGCCATTTCCAGTCTATGTAATTAATAATGTTAACATTAAGGAATAAGCCTAGTTGCTGGTTAAGTCAATATGCAAAAAAAAAAAAAAAAATTGGCATTTGGAAAATTGGAAAATATCCATTGTCTTCTCGTACACCAACTTTACTGCACATTACTAAGGCGTGCATAAACAGAATGTACAATAGTGTGTCTATCTGTCTGTCTGTGTATGTATGTGTGTGTGTCTGTGTGTGTGTGTGTGTGTGTGTGTGTGTGTGTGTGTGTGTGTGTGTGTGTGTGGGGGGGGGGGTCAGACTTGTATTTGACACAGTAATGATAAGATTCCCATATGAGCAAGCGTTAGTGCACAACTGCCAGTTTTTAATAAAATGTCAAGGTTGCTGTGTCTTCTTTCCCCAAGACAGTGTGACTAAAGAGCTGGGATATGGTAACAAGGGTGCAGGGGTGTGGGGTGCAGGCCCCCATTTCAAGGAATGCAGGAGACTTAACCCCCATGCAAAAACACTTTTATTTAGATTTCTTCACTTTGAATGCTATTTGAGAGATCTCCTTCTTTTTGGTCACAGTTCTGACGGTCATTCACAAAGGAGTCCACCATTTGTCTGGGAACTCATGCCTGTAAATTTCTGTGTGTCTGTGACTGTGGCAATAACATACTTTGATAGACTGCCATTCCTTTCAGGCTGTATCCTGACTTGTGAGAAATATTTCCAGGATACATCCTGGATTGTTATGGCAATTAACTGTATTAAGCAGTTACTGATTAAAGAACGATGGATGGATGAATGGATGGATAATTAATAAACATTAGCTTGAGATTTACCACAGACAAAAAGCCAGTGATTTCTACAAACCACGTGAAGTGGCCAGAATACATTAATTGCATTTCTATAAAAATTATATATATCTAATGCACACATTATAAAGACTACTTTCAAACACTGCCACTCCTTTACTCTGATTTGCTAAGTTTTACTGCTGGTTCATCTCATGTTTTGTGTAGTTACTTTGAATTCCTTGATAATATAACTTGCATTCTCTTTAAAATGCAGAGCTGGTACTTTTTGGAAGTGATACTTTAGATTTTATGATGAAGGCAACACACAACAGATCTGCGGTATAGTGCAGGGTTAGTTATTACTGATATTCAGCACAGTAACACCACTGTCCTACCTCCAGTAGCGTGACCATGTAACCTCCCCCCCATGTCTGATGTGCTACTGGACATTTATTTGGGATGCTTGCTTTATTTTGGAGATTAGCATTTTGGCATTGACAGAGTATGGAGCAAGCACAATGTCATCAAATCACTGAATAAAACATTAGTGCAGCAGATTTAAGGTCTAACACTGCCTAACATGGTGACAGTTTCATTTCTAAAACACTTCTTCTTCTTTTGGCTTTTCCCAGTTAGGGGTCGCCACAGCAGAACATCTGTCCGCTCATGATTGGCAGTGGAGTTTTATGTTGTCGAGTTGCTAGCCCGGCGCCCAACCTTTCACAGAAGGCACACGCATGCACACACTCACACCTAGGACCAATTTAGAGTGTCCAATTCACCTACTGCATGTCTTTGGGATGTGGGAGGAAACCAGAGCACCTGGAGGAAACTCATGCGACCACAGGAAGGACATGCAGACTCCACACAGAAGGCACCCCAGCCAAGAATCGAACCGGAGAACCTCTTGCTGTGATGCGGCAATGCTAACCGCTGCACCACCGTGGCCTTTCATTTCTAAAACACTCATAATCAGAATTCAGTAGCTTAGATGTCTGTCCAATAAACAAAGCTTTCACTGCAGCTTCCTGCAATCTGAACTGCCTGATTTGTAAATGGACTTAAAGCTGAGGGCTACATAAAATGCATTTAAACATTGCAGTAACCCCGAATAACCCTTCAAATGCAAGTGAATGGGACTGCAGCTTGAAACCTAAACATTGTTGAGGAGTAAAATGACAACGCAGTTAATAATTATTTCTAGTGACCTAAATATAAACTGGAAGTCTGTCTCAGGCTGTTAAAGTCATTTATCACTTCAGTTTTTTTTTAGTTTTCATAATTAACATCATTAACAAAATGGTAACTCTTCTGCCAGTTATTGACTGGATACTTCCTCAATGCCATTAACATTTTTTAGACTGACCTAACTTCCAGCACTATGCATGACCTACCTGTCTTTGTTGTGTATTACCATGTTAAGTAACAGATAACTATAACTCAACATTTAGAAACATAAGTAAATTTGATCAGAATTCATGTACTTATGCTTTAGAGAAAGTCAGCTGGTCTCAGCTAGAGAGAGTAGTATCTCAGTAGCTCAACAGAGAGCACACTCGTCTTTGGTGCTAGAAGCTTAGAAGGCTGTGGGTTCAGTACTAACACTGCAGTGCAGCATATCAGGGGAGCTGCACACCCTATTGTACCAACCTTTATATGAGGTGTCCCATCTGTCTGAGTTGTTGGGTAGCTCAAGTGGATGTAAAAGATCTCATGGCACTTACCAAAATGACTAGGGGGCTTTATTTACACATTACATTTCTTAACAATCAACCATAAATCTTTATACTTATTCCATAAAATTCTTCCTATACAGACTTTTTCTTTATAGTTTATTTTTTTAATTGCTCGATATAAATTCAAAGATGCCAGATAAACTATAGGATTCTTTAGTCCTGGTCCACCTTCCTGTATTTTGCAGATACAAAACATCTCTTAACAGGGTTAACTTTTGAGCCCTGTATTAAAGAAGAAACATCTGTAATCATTTATTTTCTAAATACACAGAAGATGAATAAACACTACCCAGATAATTTGGCCTCCTCAACACATGCTCTTGAATAAGATATATATGTTTTATATTTTTAATTTCTCCAAGACGTTTGGGTTTCTAATACCATGATGGGAATGGACCCCATTCCTAATTCAAAGTATGATTAAAGTTCATGATATTACTATTGTTTCAGTCTTTGATGTTAGTCAAAAGTGCTTTTTGCAGCACCCACAATGTGCCTAGAATTGACTCCTTCTGTAATTTATATGGAGTTATATGTATCAGTAACATATCTAAATATGAATGTAAATTATTTTTTATAAGACTTGTTTCTCCTACTATTATTGGAACTGTCTGGGTATCCTTCTTCCACGCTGCCCTCATTTCTGCCTACAAATCCTGGTATTTTATGACTTTGTGTCTCTCTGTACATAGGACACTGTAATCACTAGGTGTAGCAATTTTAATGATCAGAGCTGCTTATGTCTTTTTTTCCTGGATTTCTATATCTGATTTTCTCGGATCTATTTTTTGAACTGTTGGTAATGGATGATCCCATGTGATATAAACTTCTTCACTCTCTCTAGTGCTTTGTGGCTCACGTTCCCAACACTTCTCAGCAACTTCAGTATTGTAATGCTTGTACAATCCCCAATGCAATAGTCTTGCCACATTACTTTGTCTTTCAGTATACAGGTCCTTTGCCATTAGTGTATCACAACCAGCAACAAGTTGTGCGACTGTTTCCAATTCTGTTTTACAAAACCTGCATTTGTCTGTTTCTCTGACATGTTCAATGGACTTTGTAAACTAATGTGTACATAGTTCACTTTCCTGGTTCGCCAGTATTAACCTTTCATCTTTTGGTTTAAGTTCACGTCTTTTTAACCATTTTTGCATTTCCTGATTGACATGAAGTCGTTCCAGGAGTTTTCTGTTCTTGCAACTATATTTATACATTTTCCATATTTCTTGTCTTCTCGTCTGATCCTTCACTTTATATTCTTCTTTTGTTTTTTGGCACACTCGGTTGCTGCCTGATTCTTATCTTCTGGTTTCATTTACATTCTTGCTTGACACTGATATGCTTCTGCTAAACTAAGCAGGGAAGTCATCTTAGACTTTTTCACCTCATGTTTTAAAACTTTCTTTATGTTTGAATCTTGTGAGGTCAGCAAATATGTATGCAGTCCTGTGATTGCATATCTATACACGTAATCAATTTTGAGGAGGCCCATACCTCCTTCAGAATGGGGAATATATAATCTTGGTATACACTCATTTTTTATAAATCATTTAATATGCATGAAGCATTTTTCTTGTTTTCCTGTCCAAATGATCCAATACCTTTTGAGGCCAGTCATTCACCCCAAAACTATAAGCTAAAACAGGAAGAGCAAATTGGTTTATAGCTTGGTCTTTGCTTCTAGATGTCAGAGATGTTTTCAGTATTAATTTTAGTCTTCTAAAATATTGCTTACTAAGTTTTATTCACATTTGTTCATGTTTTATTGTTGATCCTTCATCAGTTCCCAAATATTTATAAACTCCCTCTTGCTCAAGTTCTTTTATATCATATTCCTGTCCCAGATTTATATTTTCTTGGTGCTGCAGCTATCCTGCTTTAAAAGTTGTTTTTGCACAATTATTAAGACCAAATACAATTCTTATATCATCTGAGAAAGTTTTGATCACTTGCAGTTGTGCTTTCAGTTCCTCTTCTGATGAACGCTACAGTTTTAAATCATCCACAAAAAGAGGATGAGAAATCTTTACACATTGTTGTTTTCTGGGAGCCAAATTGTAACCATGACCTACTCTATTAAGTAGACAGCTTAATGGGTTAGGAGCAAGACTAAACAGTAGCAGTGATAAAGAGTGAGCCAGGAATATCCCGTTTTAATTTTTATCCCTGGGATAATAATTTGTCCTTTATCGTGGCTTAGCTGCAAAGTGGTTTGCCACTTTCATTGTCACTGTGATGTAATTGATCAAAGCAGGGTGTATCTTATACATTTGTAAGCACTCTTTTATCCATGAATATGCTTTCCCTGTATGAGAAACCAAATGTTTTCCAAATATTAATAGTGTCCCTGATATTATCTAATTAAACCTCCACTATTTAATAACTTTATTTTCCCTCCCAATTTTTAACCCTGAGATTTTGGGTCTTGTACATATCTGACTTCAGAGTGTACTTTCTGAGAGGAGTTAAGACATTTTCAGGTAATCAGGAGGCATCATCAGTCATATTACTATGTCAATTGTTTTATGAAAAGAGACTTCTGAACACCAGCTAAACTAAAATCTGATTTTTTGTTATTGTTCTCAATCAGATATATTCTCTTCTTCATTGATGAGATTCCTGATTCTGATGAACCTATTCTTAAATACACTGGTCTTTTGATAAAAGGGGTACATAATATGATAATGGAGCAAAAAACACATGATGTATTCTTACAGCTTATACTAGTTACAAGCTCACCATTTTGTTTTGTAATCCATGGTATCTAAAAATGTAATGATGGCTAGAATAGTGCTAGAAAATTCTAAAAAGTCTGCAGCTTGATTTAAGTCTTTAAAAATTCAGGATAATTCATTTGAGAGATTACACTCCATACCAGAAAGAGGTAATCAATAAATATGGCATGAAATGTAACTTTACATAAGTCAGTCTTTTTATATAAAACTCCTTTTCCTAGTAAGACATGACCAAGTTAACACAATTCTGTGCCGTTGTAGCTGCCATGATTACTCCCTTGAGCTACTGAAAATATTTGTTCTAAAAATAACATAATTATAGCTGACAATGTTATATAACACTCACTAATAAATCTAATCTCATTCACTTTGAATGCATTTTGACTCAGAAGCTTGTTACATACCTACTCGATAACAATATCCTGGGGAATAACACGTATGATAATTTAACATTCCTAGTTACTAACAAATCACTATTTAAGATGCAGAAATTGACACATTTATCCTTAAAATGAAATGAATTCTTTATAAAAGATGGGCAACTAAATACTAACTCTTTAATGCCATGCCAATAAAATTAAACAAAGGCACCAACTTAGACACCTATCAGAAATTGTCAGATATAATGAAGGGCTGTCTCACTCTTGTGAGCCTTCAGAATTCCAAAAATAAATTCAATCACTGGGTCTTTTGCTGAGAAATAATAACACATTGTTTGAGCAATTCTTCCTTCCAGCATATTTTCCTACATCTAGCTAGCAATTAATTGATAGCGTTTATCAATATATTTCTTGGGGGTCTATATACATTTACCATTATAATTATATTCTTGGATGGGGATTGAAATGTATCATTGAGATTGCTATTTTTATTAACTTCATTTATGGATGCTGAGGGTAGTAGGTAGAAAGAAGAAATGTAAATGTCTTGATCTTTGGCAAGGGGGAGTATTACTGTAAGCCAGTTAGGTTCAAAAGTAGAAGTGGGGTTGGCATATCTAATTACAAGTGGGATTTGTATAAAAATTGTAGTTCATTGCCCTGTTCTTGGTCCTGACCTGTTGTTAGGAATGTAGCAGTAGCCCAGGAGGTGGAAATGCAGAGGGGGAGTATTCTCCCTGATTTGTAATTCCATTAATCCAGGAATGTCAGGGAGTGATGTAGTAAGGATGTGTTAATTTGTTCAAGCTAATTTTAAATACTACCTGAAATCAGCAGATGGTATTTAAGTGATGTGGGGAAAAATTGTGTGGGGCTGTAAGTAAGCCAGTAGACAAGGATTAATTTCAGTGTTTCCTTGCAAAAGGAGTAAATATATTATATGTGAAAGTGCAACTACAAACTTTAGTAAGGGAAATATTGAGGGGTGCTTAGGTTTAATTATTATGTTGAAGACTGTGTGTAGCAGTTTCAGTTAGGCTGTGACTGATGGGAAGTCCAAGGCAGGATATGTTGTGGGAGATGTGTAGCTTTTGTAGGTGGAATGGTTTCAGAATGGCAAAGTATATCTGTGTCTGTGAAAGCAACAGAATGTGTTTAAAGTGTATCTGATGGAGGGATGACTATTTTATTTACTAATTTATAAAAATGTAAATGTAATAGTGTTAGACACACTAGAATCAGAAGAGAAAACATGTTAGATGCTGATAAATGTCCATTCGGTGGAGAAAGTACATGTAAGAAACTTTAAGATTAAGGGGTAAATTTAAGACGTCAAAACAATCTGTAAGTGCTGATTGTTTATTGTTAAGGAAAATCGGAAAGCATGAGAGCTAAAAAGATTGCAAATGTATACAATGAGGAAAGCAGGGATACAAAAAAATGGATATTCTTTGGTTGTGCTGAACTGCTTTGAAATATAATGTCATAAGAAACCACAGTTAAAGAAATGACTTTTACTAAATAAAATGGGCCTGGAGAAGTAGGAAATGAGTGTTGCCAAATGACCGAAGAAAGAATCGGGTCAACTGTAGGGGTAGGAATAAGGAACTATAAATATAAGAACACTAATGGGGGACCAGGGAATGGGGTAGGTGAGAAAGGAGCAAAATAAGTCACCAATTTAGTGCTCATACATGTACAATGCAGGCAATGAGCTGGTGAAAAAGAAAACACTGCAAAAGTAAATGAACCTTCCCAGAAAAAAAACAGGACTTAAAAAATGTTAAAATACTGTTATTGATACCAAAGTGGTTATACAACACAGCCCAGTGAAGATTAAACAAACTGTACTAACAAAATCCCCCCTACACGTAAAACTGAGAGTGGAAAATATCTTAATGGAAAACTTCAACTTATCAAAAAACATGTTTTTTTTCATTGTATCTTTGTTTTCTGAGCTATTTTAATGCCTCAAAACTACCTCTTCTTCTTTTTTCAGCTTTTCCCAGTTAGGGGTTGCCACAGCATATCACCTGTCCTCTCATGATTGGCAGTGGAGTTTTACAGTATCGAGTTGCCAGCCCGGCACCCAACCTTTCACAGAAGGCACACACATGCACACACACACACCTAGGGCCAATTTAGAGTGTCCAATCCACCTACAGCATGTCTTTGGGATGTGGGAGGAAACTGGAGCACCCAGAGGAAACCCACGTGACCACAGGGAGGACATGCAGACTTCGCACAGAAGGCACCCCAGCCAAGGGTCAAACCGGAGAACCTCTTGCTGTGAGGCGGCAATGCTAACCACTGCACCACCGTGGCCACCCAATGCCTCAAAACCACTGCAAGTGCTTATTTTAAACTTTTTATGTATTTCCCTCAAAATGGTGGATGATGGGGCCTATCTTGGTAACATAATCTTGTGTTCTTGCTTTCATTCCTTCTTCCCAGAATACATTTCAAGTCGTCTTTATATGAGTCATACTAGACAGACATAAGGAAGTGGTGTTGCTTTCTCATGACATTAAGATAAAATGTCAGGATGTGAAGCACTGTCATCTAAACATACCTTCTGTAACAGAGCTACTTCTATGTTTCCCTGACTGAGCCTCATTTATGTGTCTGTCAGAGCTTGTTCTATGCTATAAATAGCTGTTAGCTACTTCCAGCAAAAGAAAGTAGGTAAATAGCAGGCTTTTGTAAAGAGATTATTTTGTAGTTCTAAAAGAATTGACATACCTTCCCCCACATTCTCATGCTGAGGTCTGAAAAACTCTCACTGCAGTAAATTATCTGTGTTGTACATTTATAGGTGACAAGTAGTAAGACTTCAAACTAAGTGTGTCTGCTACTTTCAGTGCCTTCAGTGGGAAGTTTTTTTTTCCTCTGTCACATGAATAATGCAGAATTAATATGTGCTTTACTAGTTCCTTAATTACTTCTGTAACCAGGAAAGTGAAATGGTCCCAGGACCCTTTTCAGCCATGACTTGGACTACATTGGTAAAGATAATAACAAGTAAGAAATGCACTTAGCAACACAAAGAACAAAAAATACTGACATAAAAACATTGACAAAGATTGCATGTGCAACACATAGCCAGTGTATGACAGTGAATAAGTAAAACATTAATCAGCTTTTACTACAATGCATACATTAATAATGTTTAACTCTCCTATGTTAAGTTTATTATAAATAACAAATTGTATGCACCCATAATGCATATATATATATATATATATATATATATATATATATATATATATATATATAGTTCCCCTTCATATGATCAAATTTCTCAAAACTTGAAACTCATAAATATGAAACCAGAATCTCGAATTTAGAGAAATTCGAACATATGAAATGGACAACAAAAAAAATAACACCTTTCTAATGTTTTCATAGGGGGGCTTTGCCCCCTGTACCCCCACACCCCCCTACTTAAATATACCTACTCCGAGATTGCACTATAGTGAAGGAAAGGAAAATCTCCAGTTCTGCGCTATACGCGTAAGTGCAAAACGGAAGATTTTTCATTCCTCTGCTATAATGCGGTCACGGAACATTTACATTTAAACTGCTAGGGTACAGGGGGACCTGGCCCCTGCAATAAGGTAAGTGAACTTTTTTTTTAAACCTAAGGCTCCCATTCACAATTTCGAGTGAATGGAAATTTGAGATTCTGGTCTCGAGATTATAAATTTCAAGCTTCCATCCATTCGAGCTTGTGAGGGGAAACTATTTATATATATATATATATATATATATATATATATGTATATATATATATATATATATATATATATATTTATTATTTATTTAGTTATTTAACATTTGTTGACCAGGAAAGTCCGACTAGGTTCCACAGATCCTGTTTTCAGTGGAGGCCTGTGGATAAATGCTCCAGAAGCATGTCTTTAGAATGTGGGAGGAAACCGGAGTACCCGGAGGAAACCCACACGAACGCAGGGTGAACATGCAAACTCCACACAGAAGGCACCCCAGCCGAGAATCAAACTGGAGAACCTCTTGCTGTGAGGCAACAGCATTAACCGCTGCAGCACTGTGCCACCCATGTTATAGGATCATAGGAAGTTACTAGACTAATGGCCCCGAGGCCCTTATAAGCCTAGCCAAGAGCTTAGCCCATGTTTAGACAAGTCAGCACCCAAAGTCCCTGTCCAGCAGGGACTCAGGTGGAATCCCAGGGGTGTATTTTCTGTTTACCATCCAATTATCCAGGTTGCACTTGAAAAGGGATAATGAGGTACTCTGCTTGATGTGGAGACAGAGTCTGTTCCACAGATGGGGGAGTCTCTGGGACACAAATCTGTCCCACCAACAAGCCCTACTGATGTCACAGACCAGGCTGAGGTCACACATGTGGGTTACTCAAGTGGAGCTTGACTTGTGGATATGCAGCAGTCCCATCAAGGTGGGGTCTGAGATTGCTTTGTATGCCAGACAAAGGTCACCTCTGAGGAGTCTGTATGAAACTGAGTAGAGGGACAGGGCTTTTAGCCTATCTGTGAAGGGTAGATATTTGAGGCCCTGGATTTTTCTGGTGAGGAACCTCTGTGGTCCCTGCATGTGTTTTGCGAGGTACATGCCGAAGGGGGCATTGTATTCAATAATTGGCCTTATAAGGGAAGAATATACATATATATATATATATATATATATATATGTATGTGTATATATATATATATATATATATATATATATATATATATATATATATATATATAATGTGTTCAACTGTTGTGAGTGATATATATATATATATATATATATATATATATATATATATATATATTTCGTTTGTGGACTACAAAATGCTCATGCATTCTAATAATGTAAGGATGGACTCAAAGTTAGTGGGAATCTCTTAACATGGATCTTTGTGTACTAGATATGCATCCTCCTCTGGGTGGGTGTCACAAAAAAGCATAAAAGACCTTTTTAAGAACATTATCAGTGTACCTGGTTGACAGGGTTGCCACTTGTCTCTCTTTCTGCAGTTCTGTCCTGTGTGTGTGTGTGTGTGTGTGTGTGTGTGTGTGTGTGTGTGTGTGTGTGTGTGTGTGTGTGTGTGTGTGTGTAAGGGGGGGGGCACTTGAAAATGGTAAATATGCTGATACTTTAGAAAAAAATATTTTCTGACTTTTCTCTAAATGTCACAGAAATCTGTGATACTACGTAAGTAACATTTAAAGCTTAGCATTTCAATTCTTTGTTGCTGCTTATGTAAATTTGTCAGAAGAGGTGACAACTACTTTTAAACCCATGACTGAACTAAATGCTTTGTTTTGCTATGAAAGGGGAGTGTTAAGTTCTTCTCCTCTTTGCAACAAAATCAGTGGAAAACAGTTCCACGGCTTTTTGTCTTTTTTTTAGATCAGCTGCTATATTCCAGACATTAGCAGGATTAATTGCCCATCTAAGACTGACAGCAGTATCTGACAGGGTAAGCTACAGCTTCAATTGTGTCTGTGAGATGTCACGCAGGTGGAGACAAATTCCTCTGTAAAGTATGTTAGAAGCTGAACTTAAAAACAAAGTAGGTGGGCTTTCCCCTCCTTTGATTCCACTGCAAGGAAATAAAAGTTTTAAAAAGAACAAGAAGGTTTCTGGTACCTACACAAAACTAGAATCATATTGTAGGGAGAAAAGAATCCTAAGGATTGAGTTAAACTGTAGGAGAGGGTGAAGCTTTACTTTAAGGATAATGACTAATATAATGTGATAATTAAATCCATAGAACACCTCAGTAGGATAACCCCAGTGATAAAAATAACATATAAATAAAAAGATAGTACAGAGACCTGGCACTCTTCATAGCTTTGCTGATGATTAGACTAGGTTTGACAACAGTAGTGGCATGACATATTGGTATGATGAAGGTAATGGAATGAAATGTGGTTAACAGATGAGTGGACTGATAGTAGTATACCAATGCAGCAGTCTGGGTGTTCATTTTATGAGTCATTTTCAGTAACTGTTGGGTCCAGAGACAGATGATGTAAGTTTAGGAAAAAGATGATGAAAAGAATTTTGAACAAAGTAATACAGTTTAATGAAGGGAAATGGCACTGGACATGAGAAAATGTTTGCAACATTATATTGCCTGGTGGCAATACATCAGGCATGCTAGCCTGTACAGGATCATACGGCTTTGAGAATGCTTAATAAAAGCATTGGCCATATGTACTCGGGACAATATAATGAGCTTTGCAGTTAACAGTAAAATTAAAATGAGAGATTGGATAAGCAATTTGCAAAGAGACAATGGGAGGATATACATATATCTCCCAAATATGCAACAAAGTCTAGAAGATTTAGGATCTTTCCCTGGAAGTGTTTACACAGGTATTTTTATACTGCAAGTAGACTCCAAAAAATTTTTCCTCAGGTGGATAGTAAATGTTGGAGGTGTGACGGGCAAGACAGAGGTGGCTAGGAACATATTTACGGAAGTGTAATGAGCTGGCAGACTTTAAGGATTCCCTACAGACTGCTCTGTCAGAGATGCTGGATGAGCAGATTGGCTTGACTGGGGAAGATGATTTCTTTGCATTATGATACAGAATTAGAATTGCTTAAAGCCTTGCTGAATCTAATTATGGTAGCTGCCAAAAAGCAATTAATAGAAAATGGAAATCAAAGTCTAGAGCAACTTTACTATAAGTAATGAATATAGTAACAGAGGTGAAACAGCTGAAATTGGGATCTTTAGAAAAGGGAGGGAGCAAACATCATAGGAAAAAATGGGAATTGTAGGAACAATATATGCACAGCAGGAATGAGGGTTAAGAGGCAGGATTTGATTGAGCCATAGAATGCTTAATTGACAATGACTGGATGAATTATAAGTGATGTATAATGTCTACAACTACAGTTGTTTCAATGGTGTCTGTGATCTATACTGTTTGCAACTAAAGTGGTGTCATGTTGTTTGTTTTTCATTTATATAAATGTAAGATTGCTTATGTCATATGTGAAAATTTTATAAAGATGTTTGTTGGAAAAAACAGTAAAATTAAAATATGCAAGATAATAGATAAACAGTAACTTAGCATGAATATGTACACAACAGAATAAACGGAACAGTGAAGGTACAGGAAGAGAGAAATATTTCTTTAAACTAGTTGATAAGAAGCATCCATTTGCTATTGCAGTAATGGTAAAGGTTAATGAAACATGGCTTAAAGTACAACTACAGACATGAAATTGAGTTTATGCTGTATTTATAAAAGAGGCTGTCCTATTAAGAAGATATATGTGTGACATAATGCTGCGTATTCTGCACAACTGAAACAGAAGGATGTGGGGTCAAGATGAAGGACTGTGAGAACTGTTGAAACATTGTTTAACTGCAAAATTAAAAATAAATTCAGTAGGTAGTAAATGTAGATTATACACAGTGATTTGTATACATCTTTGTATTGTGACATTGTGATGCTACAAGCCCCAAAATTAAAAAAAGGTTAGTTATAACTCCCACACAAAACATATTCCTTATTTTCCTAGGTTAAGTAGAACTCATCCTCCCACAAAAAAACTTCATACTTCAAGTTTTTTAATAACATTTCTTGAAACTACAATTGTATGCATCCTTAAAACTGATTTGCAGACATTACTGTTATCTATATTTTTTATTCTCTGTTTGGCTAACCACTTTGCCCTTCCTTTCTATTTTAGATTTCAAAATCAAGGTGCATGTTCAATCCTACTGTTCAACAGCCCCTGACTTTCAGGAACATCCCTGATTTTGGTTAAAAAAAAATCTAGCGCCATTCCTCCTAATCCCTCTCAAAAGTAGCAACATTGAGAGAAAAGGTGGTGGATTACACTTCAAAAATAATGAAATAATAAAGAAAATAAAAAGAAGTTATGTAGTTACTGTGAGGTATTGCCAGCTATGCCAGGAGAAGTAAGGCAGTGGATGTGTAACATATGCTAGCACAGCTAGCTAGAATTTAGTAAAGAATTATATGTTATTTGAATATCAAACTGATTTGTACAGGTGCTTGTGTTGAAAATGTATTTTTAAAGTTGCTTGTGTTAAAACTGTATCAACAGTGTGCCCTGCTGAACAGAGGAAGATGTGTACATGTATTATTTTAACTGTTGAATGTATGTATTGTAACAGAGGATACTGGAAGAGAAGAGGTTCAGCTCAATCCAGCTGACTTTGGAAAATAGCAAGAAATTAAATTACTTAATTTAGGTCAAAAAGATTGTATCTTACAGTTCTCAATGCAGCCAAAGACAACAAGTATGTACTAGGAGGCTTTCTGCATTGTCATTGGGATGAACTAATTGCTACTCTGGAAGGGTGGAGGTTTGAAATTGTTTTATGACTTTCAGGTGCTGCAGCAGAACTTAGCAAGGCTCTCTGTGTGTGTGTGTGTGTGTGTGTGTGTGTGTGTGTGTGTGTGTGTGTGTGTGTGTGTGTGTGTGTGTATGCATGCGTGTGTGTTTGTGTGTGTGTGTCTGTCTGTATTATTGATACATATGTGCTAAATCCTGACAGCTTTTAGCCAAGGGGGTTGCATGTGAATCAGAAGTCAGATGACCAGATGTAGGTAATGTCATTCTGTCATCAATCACTAAAAATGATATTTTAATACCTGGTGAGACCGAAGTATCATGGCACTCTGCTTTTGTAACCTGACAAAGAAGGTTGTCTCACCTACTTCCTCTTGCCTTGCTCAAGTAAGTAACTAGGAATAATAATTCTTTAGATCAGTCAGGAAAATATAGTGAGATTAGTTAAGTGTTGTTTTTTTCTGTAACTGTGTGAATCTGTTCACCTGTGCTATTTTTTAATAGTTCCTATGATTGAAACTCTGGTGTTTGTTGTAAATAGATATTTAGTATTTTCATGTTCTTTTATTATTTATTATTAAATATATTTAAGTTTTTCATTCTGTCTGGTCTTTTAGAAAATATTTTAATCTCTGAGAGTACTTATATGAATTTGGTGACCACTCTGGTCGCTCCTGAAAGCCTTGCTGTTGGTCAAACTACCATTTGTTTACTATTAATTTCACTCAATATAATTAGGTATCCTTGCAACAGCCTTAGAGTAGAAGTCTTTGGGGTGTCTGGTGTCATTGTAACTACCTTATAGTCTGGGCAGAAGGTGGCATAGCTAGTAAATCTGTGCCAGCCTTTCCCAGGTGTGTGAAAATCAAATCTCAAAGTGTGTGTATGTCAGCTACATGGAACATGATCAAGAAGCACTGGTTTTATAGAGAGGGTGCTGGAGGACTTGGCTTGGACACTTGGCCGAAGTCTCAACCCTACAGCTGTACCAATGGGCAGTCTTACTGGGGACATGGAGGGACACAGACAGAGAAATTTGGACTAAGTGTGTTCCCTGTGTGCTCTTATGGGTAATTGTGCTTGATGCAGAGAGCTGCATCTGGAAATACTAGGTGTAATCACATCTCTCCCCCCTTTGAAGACTCAGGTTAGTTTTTCAAGTGACTATTGAGAAATGTTTCTTGAGAGAAATGGGCCTGAATGGGAATACATTAACCTATATATACCCTGTGTTGAGTGTTCATCTGCATTGGCATTGCTAACCTCGCTACAGTGCTGCACCATCATATCATATGCCTGTAACCCTAGGCTCTACCTTAACAACTTGGCATTTTGCTGGCTGGCTCACTGAAGCCATGTTAAGGGATTGTGGTCTGCAACTACAATGAATTTTCTTCCATATAGATAGGGTTGACATTTCAGCACTGCCCGTACTATGGTTAAACATTTTTTCTACAGTTGCATAACATTCCTCGCTAGGCTGGAGTCTACAGCTGACATATACCACTGGGTGCTCTTCATTCTCTGAGGAAACCTGGCTGAGTACAGCCCCCAACCCATGGTTTGAAAAATCCACCTGCACAACAAATTCTGTGCTGCAATCTGGACTTGCTAACACAAGGGGTCCACCCAAAGCCCATTTAAGCTTTTGGAATGCCTGCTTGTAGGCTGTGGTTCACACTACCTTGTCTGGCCTGTTTTCCTCATCAGGTCTGTGAGGGGAGCAGCTATTGTAATATAATTGGAAATTAATTTTCTATAGTATCCCACTGTCCTCAATAATGCCCTCACCTGCTTTTTGGTAACAGGGGCAGGCCACATCTGAATGGCTTCAACTCTGGCAGTTTCTGGCCTGCTCTTACCACTCTCCACTCTATGTCCCAGGTAGGAGACCTCTGTCATACCCACTTGACACTTACTGGGCTTAATCATCAACCCTGCACTTTGCAGTCTGCCCAGGACCTCCCTGACATGTTGAAGGTGCTCATGTCAGGAGTGGTTGCAAATCGCAATACTATCCTGGTAAGCAAAGACATAATCTCCTGCTTCTGTTAGGATATAATCTACCAGGCTCTGGAATGTGGCAGGGGCATTTTTGCATCCCAATGGGCATCACTGTGAACTTGTATAATCCAAAAGGAGTCACAAAGGCTGACGTCTCTCTAGTGATGGGAGTCAAGGGCACCTGCCAGCAGCCCTTGATCAGACCAGTATTGGTCAGGTATTTAGCCCCACCCAGCTGTTCTAAGGCTTCATCTGTCCTAGGCATGGGGTAAGCATCTGACTCTGTGTGACTATTTAGTTTTCTGTAGTCCACACAGAACCTGGTGCTGCCCTCTTTCTTTGGTACCAGTACCACTAGGAGGCCAAAGGACTGTTGGATTCCTGGATTACCTCCAGTTCCAATATTTCCTGTATCTCCTCCCTCAGAGTTTGTCTGTCTCACTCAGGCACCCTGCAAGGGGCCTGTTTGATAGGTCTTTGTGGTCTTGTAGCCACATGGTGCTGCACCAGGTGGCTACACCCAAGTTTCCCAGTGAACATGCCCCCAAACTCCTGTAACAATGCTTGGATTTCTCAAACTTGGGTAACTGGTAGCTGCTGGAACATTGCTACCCTTCCACTGAGGTGTCAGTCCAAGCCTCACTGAGGAGATCAGTCACCAGATCCCCCTCAGACACCTCCTGCCATCCCCTACAAATACTCAGCACCAGGGCCTCTCTATCATGGTAAGGTTTCATCATGTTAACATGGTACAATCTGTACCCCTGCCTTCTGCCTAGCAGTTCTACCATGTAGTTAACATCAGTGACCTTCCTTACTACTTTGAAGGATCCTTCCCAAGCTGCATGCAGCTTATTGTGTCTAACAGGAATCAGAACCATAACCTGCTCTCTCACAGCATACTCTCAGGCTCGAGCATTCCTGTCATACCAGAACTTTTTCTGCTGTTGGGCTCCTGCCAGGTTCTCCTGGGCCAAGCCCATAAGCTCCCTAAGCCTTGTCCTGAGGTAGGACATATGCCACAACAAACTCCTTGTGGGATTCAGACTTGCCCTCCCACTCATCAAAAATCAAATCTAAAGGCTCCCTCACCCTATACCCATACAGTAACTCAAAAGGTGAAAAACCTGTGGATTCCTAGGGTATCTCTCTGTATGCAAACAGCAGATGGGGCAAATATTTGTTCCTCTCTCTCCTAAACTGGTCTGCCAATGCCTGTAGCGTGATCTTTAGTGTAGAGTTTAACTTCTGCATGTCTGGGGATGGAAAGGGGTAGTTTCTAGGTACTTCACCCCCACAGTGCTTCCACAGATAAGCCAGCAGGTCTGACATGAAACTGGCACCTCTGTCAATCAGTAATTCTAATGGGAAACCTACCCTGCTAAAAATCTCTTACAAAGCATTCACCTTCTCTGCCTCATTGGAGGACAGAACCACTGCCTCAGGGTATCTAGTAGTATAATCTACTACCCCCAGGATAAACTTCTTCACTGTGGAACTTGGGGTACTTAGAGGCCCCACAACATCCATAGCTACCCTCTGAAATGGCTCCTCAATCACAGGGAAAGGCAACAAAGAAGACTTCACCTTGTCTCCTTCCTTGTCTACTTTTTGGGACAGCTCACAGGTCCTGCAGTACCCTGTTACATCCCTTGCAATCCAAGGCCAGTAAAAGTTCTGCATAATACATCTTTTGGTATGCTTTATGCCCACATAACCTGCAAAAGACATGTCATAGGCTATGGCTAGAAGTGCCAGATGGTAGGCTCTGGGCAATACCAACTGCTGTATTACCTCACCCTCTAGCCCCACCTAAGGAATCCACTCTTTATACAGTAACCACTCTTTATACAGTAATCTCTGACTGGAGTGGAACTGCCCACACAAGTACTGTTCCTCTTTAAGCATTGCAAGCTTCACAATGGTTATGTCAGAGACTGTGTCTCTCTTAGCAGTGGCTTGTTTTCCATCCACTAAATTTGGATATAAACTCTGGTGATAGTTTGGTACCCTTGTTGTTTCCAGACAACTTACCACTGGCTTACTATTATTCCCACTTGCTGGCTCACCCACCTTTTGTTCCCCATCTTGCCTCCATGGACTTCTATATAATACATGGCCCTACTGGTTACATTTAAAACATGTAACCCTTGATCCTGGCCATGTACCTGAACTAATGGCTTCCCTTGTTACTGGTGAACTCTGTTAGGGTGATTTGGGCTGCCCACCATGGGTTCCCTTATACTGATGTACAGCACTGGGTATCCCCTTCTTGTACAATGATGCCCTGCTTTCTAAGTAGAGATCCCCCTTTTTCCCCAGCACATCTGCAGAGTTGCAGACTCGGTCTGCCACCCAGATTCTCAGGTCCTCAGGGAAAGTGCTAAGGGCTTGTTCCCTCACCAAAAGGTCTGCCAGCCCTTTAAAAGTGGTGACTTGAAACCCACTCAGTCACCTATGAAAATAAGTGCTTAACTTACCAATATAATTACAAATACTTTCATCTGCCTTGCATCTATGGTTATGAAACATTTTTCTGTAAGCTTCAGGTATTAATTTAAAACATTCAAATAAACATTCCTTTATATTATCATAGTTTAAACAATCAATATCAGGCAATTTAGAAACAGCAATTACAGCTTTACCATGGAGTAAAGGGTCAGGAACCGTACCCAGAGCCCTTAGTCAAAATTATACTCTTTACACACCCTTTCAAATATATGAATAAAACTATCAAAATTATCATCCTTTGTAAACTATGGAAGAAATTTACTGACTTTTATTGCTTCAGGGGTTCAGTTCTTCCCTCCCCCATTACCTCCATGGCCCTGGTGAAGAGTCAGCATCTCCTTCTCATGTTGACGCTGCTTTTCCTTTTCTTCATCCTCCAAATGACGCAGTCTTTCATTTTCTTCATCCTCCAAATGATGCAGTCTTTCATTTTCTTCAGCCTCCAAACACCACAGTCTCTCTGCTGATTCTAATTCCAAATGATTGCCCTCCAGTTCAAGTCTCTAACTCCAGACATATTTTTAAGTCTTCTGAGGAAAAGGTGAACTGTCCTGTTTCTGAGAACTGCAAGTTCCCATCACCTGACTGGTTATCCTCCTGGTTGCTGGTCTGAGCTGTGACTAAGGCTGAAATTATTTCCTCTTTATTGTGGCTGGCATACACCAATCCTTTGGCTTTGCACACCTTGGCCAACTGGTTCTTTGTCAGCTTGCCATAATCCTCTGCTGACATCTTTTCCTGCTTTCCCGACTAAACTAAACTAACAACAACAAAAAATAGATAAATAAATAAAACTGTTGTGAAATAATGCTGAATGTTTACCTTGTGGCTGCTGAGAATACACACCTTCAGTGACAACTGCCTACAGGCTACAGAAATTCAATTAAGATCCACACCACTGCTGAACAATATGTGATGTCCCCTCTCTCAGCCAATAATCAATGAGCCTGAATCCTCACCACTGACACTGGAGAGGGACATTCACTTGGAATAAAAATGGATAACCCAGTATTTCCAGATGCAGCTCTCTGCATCAAGCACAATTTCCTTTAAGAGCACAGAGGGAACACACTCAGTCCAGGGTCTGGATTTCTCTATCTGTCTCCATCCAGGTCTCCAATAAGACTTCCCACTAGTACAGCTATAGGATTGAGACCTCAGGTGAGTGTCCAAGCCAAATCTTCCTGCAACCTCTTTGTGAAACCAGTGCTTCATGTCCCTGCTCCAAGTAGCTCACTCACACATGCACACACACACACACACACACACACACACACACACACACACACACACACACACACACACACACACACACACACACACTCACATACACATACACACAAACACACTTTGAGATTTGATTTTCACACACATACACATGCACACACACACACACACACACACACACACACACACACACACACACACACACACACACACAAAAACACCCTAGAAAAGGCTGGCGCAGATTTACTAGCTATGCCCCCCACCCTTCTGCCCAGTCTTTGAGATTTGATTTTCACACACATACACATGCACACACACACACACACACACACACACACACACACACACACACACACACACACACACACACAAAAACACCCTAGAAAAGGCTGGCGCAGATTTACTAGCTATGCCCCCCACCCTTCTGCCCAGTCTATAAGGTAGTTTCACTGCCACCAGATACTCCAAATCCAGCTACTCTAAAGCTCTTTCAAGGGTACGCAATTATACTTAGTGAATTAATATTAATACAAATGGTAGTTTGACCAACAGCAAGGCTTTCAGGAGCGGTTAGAGTTATCACCAAAGTACTCTCAGAGATTAAAATATTGAGAATAAAACCTTTTCCCATGGGTGAAAAATAGCAGCCAGAGGACTTTTTCAGGTCAAAGTACTTGGTTTTATTAAAAAAAAGAAATACCTTTAAAAAAATAAAATATTTTGAGCACTTTCATTAGTTATACAGTCGAACTTCTTCAGAAGATATAAGTACACTAAAACCTGTTGGCTATAAAATAAGAACAAAGAACAATGAACAATTATGGCAGAGTGAAGCAGAAAGGGGGCAGGTTGTTAGTAAGATTATCCATCTGAGTACACACTTAATGTTGAGAGAGCCATTTATGCCTGGAGGTGTGTCTGCCCTTAGGTGGATTTGCCATTTGAGCTCTTTTAATTCAAGAAGGGAATTAATGTCTCCAAATAAGTGAGGGATTGCTTTAATGTCTGTGTACTTAATTTCTTTGGAAATAATAAATAATAAAAAAACGTGAAAATACCAAATATCTATTTAAAATAAACACTTGAGTTTCAATCACAGGAAGTATTTAAAAATAACATAGGTGGACAGGTTTACACAGTTATAGAAAAACAATACTTAACTAATCTCACTATATTTTTCTGACTGATCTAAAGAATTATTATTTCCCTGGTTACTTACTAGAGCAATGCAAGATGAAGTAGGACAGAGATCCCTCTTTGTCAGGTTACAAAAACAGAGTGCCATGAAACTTCATTCTCATCTAGTATTTAAATAATATTTTTAGTGATGGATTACAGAATGACATCACATACATCTGGTCATCTGACTTCAGGTTCCCATGCAACCCTGCTTGTCTAGCAGCTGTTAGGATTTAGCACATATGTGTCAATAATACACACACGCACGTGTGCAGACACACACACACACACACACACACACACACACACACACACACACATATACAACCTTTCTAAGATCTGCTGCAGCTCCTGGAAGTCATAAAACAATTTCAAACCTCCACCCTTCCAGAGTAGCATTTTGTTCACCCCAAAGACAATGCAGGAACCTTCCTAGTACAGACTTTTTGTCTCTGGCTGCATTGAGAACTGTAAGATACAATCTTTTATTGCCTAAATTAAGTAATTTAATTTCTTACTATTTTCAAAGTCAGGTGGATTGCGATTAACCTCTTTTCTTCCAGCATCCTCTGTTACAATACATACATTTCAACAATTACAATAATACATGTACATTTCTTCCTCTGTCCAGCAAGACACACTGTTGATACATTTTTAACACAAGCAACTTTACAAATACATTTTTCAACCCAAGCGTCTGTACAAATCAGTTTGATATTCAAATAACTTATAATTCTTTACTAAATTCTAACTAGCTGTGCTGACAAATGCTATGCATCCCCTGCCCTACTTCTCCTGGCATAGCTGGCAATACCTCATATCATCACACTTACCATAACAATCCATCTGTGTTGCCCATTTTCATTCTTCTGCAACTAATGCAATCAGATCCAATCCTTGGATCCCACTCAGCCATTTAGTAGTTTGTGGCAACCAATGAACTTTCAACCTCCATCCCTACCCATAATGCACCACTGCTAACATCTTTCAGATCTTGTTTTCAGCCTTTTAGGAAGCCTGTAAAAGAAGTACCATAACTGGAGTTCAATACAAAGGACATAGGTGTCTTGAAGTAGCTCATTCCTCCAGAAGTCAGTTATGTTAAATTTTTTCCACACCACCACCAAAGAGCATACAGGCTAAAGCAACAAAAGCCGGGAATCAAAGCAGCCCTGTCCTTTACAAGATTTAGTAATTCTCTTCACCCAGATTTTGTCCACACCACCACCAAAGAACATACGGGCTAAAGCAACTATAGCCGGGAATCAAAGCAGCCCTTTCCTTATCAGATTTAGTAATTCTCTTTACCCAAATTTTGTCCAAACCACTGCCAAAGAGCATACGGGCTAAAGCAACAACAGCCAGGAATCAAAACAGCCCTGTTCTTACCAGATTTAGTAATCCTCTTTAACCACATTTTGTCCAAACCACCACTAAGGAGTGTACAGGCTAAAGCAACAACAGCCGGAAATCAAAACAGCCCTGTCCTTACAAGATTTAGTAATTCTCTTTAACCAAATTTTGTCCAAACCACCACCAAGGAGCCCACAGGCTAAAGCAACAACAGCCAGGAATCACAACAGCCCTGTCCTTACCAGATTTCGTAATCGTATGCCACAGCCTTATTACCTTTTTGCTATTGTTAATTTCTTCGAGAGCGCACTGCTACAGAACCTCTGTAAGGCCACCCCCCCCCACCTTCTCCTGTTGATCTTTTCATTTCTTAATCTGTTAGAATCTTACCCCACCCTACTCTCCCTAAACCCTCCTATGTTTGTTTTTACACAGTGTGCTAACATATCCTTCTAAATTGGACTTTATGATAACATTATATTGAGCTTGTAATTTCCAGTCACCCATAACTATTGTTCATCCTACCTTAGCCTGTTGGTTCATGGAGATAGTTTTTTTTTGGCATGCTTGAAAGGGGACACATTGCTGTGAGCATATTCTTGTACATCTTGCTAGCCTTTAAAAAAGTTCCCACCCTTCTGCCGCCTTCTGTTCCCTCCTATTCTATCTTTAGCACTACTCACTACCAATCACTCCACCCCCCCTTTCCTTCCTTGTCTTTCCTTCCTGCTCCCTCCAAGGTGATAAATACCTGGCCCCTGTACTGGCACCATACTTAAAATTGTAGTTTTACACCTACACAGAGCATTCTACCCTAGCAGCATGCTCCCAAGTAGTAAGCAAGTGTATTCACTGTAGAGCCTTGGTATACTACATCTGTGTGTTAATTGCAAGTAAACATATTTTTTCACTGCAGATGTCTATTTTTGTTAGTTGGAACTGGTGTATTACATATAGATGCCCTTTGGTAGTCTGAAACAGTGTTTTAGCATGCTACATAGCGTGCATCTCAGCGTTTCAACCTGCTGCAGAAAGCTATTGATAGATGGAAATAGTGCATTATATACAGATGCCCCTTTGTAATATGAAACTGCGTTATTAGCACATGGCACAGTGTGTATCACAGAGCTTTACTCTGCTGCTGCCTAACTTTCTGAGAAAAGTTACATTTCACCTTAATGCAGCTGCCATTGGCTGCCATTACTGAAAGCATAGTGATACATTGTAGCTGTGATTGTATAGTGCTGTTTGACTCTACTGCATAATGAGAGTCCCTCTCTTGCATTACAGATACTGTATCATTACATTTGTATGCCGCAAGCTATATGACACTGTTTACATATACTTATTGCATTTCTCAACTACTATTGCTATGCAAGAAAGCATTTTAATGATTTTACTGTAACTGATGCTTTCACTGTTAAACTGTACTTATCCACCATTATTTGCTCTTTTACCTGCTCTTCAGTGTACAAATGCAGTGGATCTTTCTTGTTGCTGATGTTCTGAAAGTTGTCCTGTAACATTACTAGCTGGTTTATAGTCCAAAACAGTTTAACGCTATTGGTGTTTGCTAAGTGTGTTATAGTTATATGTGCTGCTGCTCTACAAACTTATTCCCTTCACCCTTGCCTAATATTTTATTCTATTTCCATTTCAATTTTAGCTCTTTATCCAAATTTTGTCCAAACAACCACCAAAGAGCATACGGGCTATAGCAACAACAGCAGAGAATCAAAAAAGCACTGTCCTTAAAAAATTTAGTAATTGTATGCCACAGCTTTATTACTTTTTTGCTATTGTTAATTTCTTTGGGAGCACGCTGCTACAGAACCTCTGCAAGGCCACCCCCCCCACCTTCTCCTGCTGATCTTTTGGTTTCTTAATCTGTTAGAGTCTTACCCACCCTACTTCTCCCTAGTGCTTACAAACCCTCCTATGTTTGGTTTTACACAGTATACTAACATATCCGCGGTGGTGGTGCTGCGGTAGCGTTGTCGCCTCACAGTAAGACGCTGTCTGGTTCAATTCTCAGCTAGAGTGTCTTCTTCGTGGAGACATGCGTGAATGGGCGTACCTTCGTTGAAGGTTGTGCATCAGGGTTGGCAACTCAGCACATAAAAATAAACTGCCAATCATTAGTGGACCGGAGTTCCGCTGTGGCGAACCCTAACCGGGAAAAGCCAAAAGACATACTAACATAGCCATCTAAATTGGACTTTATGATAACATTATATTGAGCTTGTAATTTCCAGTCGCCCATAGGTATTGCTCATCCTACCTTAGCTCGTGGAGATAGTTTTTTTTCACCACACTTGAAAGTGGGCACAACACCTTCCATTTACCCTCCGCTTTGCTCTGGGCTCAAGCCGCTTGCCTACCCTGCCCTCATTCCCACCCACCCTACTTTCATTAGATTTATTCTTTCTGTAACTCCACCTTCTAGCCTGCTGACTAATACCATTCCCTACATCATTACAGTCGCCTCCCCTGCCTCTCCCTCTCCAATAACGCTACACCTCCCACTACCTATTTTAGCATTTTCATACAATCTCAAATCATCATAATTTAATTATGAGGATTTCAATCATATTCAATTATGAATGTGACTTTTATTAATCTTACTTGTCTTTACTACTTTACTACTCCTATTATCCCTCTCCACCAATGCTCACTCTAGAATATATACATCTCCTCCAAACTCCACAACACTAACCACTCACTTACAACTTAATTTAAATAGTTACTCCAACAGTTCACCATCCCTATTAGCATGCAACACCCTATACCTAGCCAAATCACACTTCACCTCCACTACCACTAAACTGCAATTAACACAACATTACCCACAATTACCATTACTAAAAACTCATTGACCACACACTCTACTACATCTCCTCCTAGTATTACCTCAATGTGCAGATGTTCACCCCAATCCTGGACCAAAGAACCTACCTAAATATACCTACCCCCTAAATCCCATGATTTATACTTTGTAACTATCAATGCACGAAGCTTCTGCAATCTGCAACACAATTACTGAATTCCAGTCTTGGCTTTGTCATCACTCACCAGACATAGTAACAGTAACTGAAACCTGGCTTAAAACACATATATCTGACTCTGAAATCCTTCCACCAAGCTACAACATTCTTCGCAATGACAGGAACCATAAAAAAGGAGGAGGTGCAGCCCTAATTTATAGAGACTCCTTAACAATAAATATACACCCAAAACCAGTCCCCACTTTCAGTAGTCTGGAAATCCTAATGTCATCCCTCCATATAAACCCTAACAAACAACTATGTATTATCACCATCTATATTCCCCCTGGTCAAAACATCCCCCACTTAGAAGACTTCCTATGTTGGATTAACCAAAATATCTCCCAAGAAACTATTATTCTAGGAGACACTAACATCAACTGGCAAAACCTAACCCCCAAAGCTCCTATTACTAGAAATCTCCATATTTTCACACAACTTATCATAGAGCCTACACATGCATTAAATACCTGAGCTGAAACTACTACTACATCAATACCGGTATCCTCCCTAACACCCTAAGTGACCACCTACCTGCATACACCCATAGAACACAACTACATATTCACAAACCTCACATGTACAATCTATCAGGAACCTCAGCCACTTTAACCAAGACACATTTATAACTACCCTTCAAGCTCAAAACTGGTCCCATTAAAATCACTGCCCCTAGATGACTCTGTTCAATATTTTAATAACATATTTCTTAGCACACTAAATAACCTAGCACCTCTTTGTACAAAATGAACAAAACCAAACAATGCCCCCTGATTAACAAATCATACCAAACAAACCCTCCTGTCTAGAGACAAAGCCTGGAACATTTGGAAAAAAAATGTAGGACTACATAAAATGAACAAACCTTTAAAAAACTTAGAAATGCTGCAAAAAAACTTATCATAACTGGTAAGAAGATACATTTCTCCTCAAAACTCTCCTCCCAAAGTAATAATCAAAAAGAAAATTCTGGAAATCTGTATCCTCCCTTCTTAATCCAGGTAACATTCTAAACCCATCACCCTCGCCTGACAAAAACCCTCTCCAGATAGCACAGCTATTTAATAACCATTTCATTGACACCATCCAAAAACTAGTCAAGGACTCACCCACAAAATCCAACCCAATCTTCAGAAATACCTCTATGGACACCATAGTTCCATCTAATAGTATTCCACCCAATCCACCCTTCTCATTACAACCTGTACCTACATGCCTAGTTCTAAAATTACTAACTAAATCAAAGCCCTGCTCACTTTCTGCTAACTTACCACCAGAATACTTACAACTTGCAGCCAGAGCTACAGCTTGCCCTGTTAGCATTCTTATCTATCATTCTATCATTGAATCTTATATGCCCCAACTATGGAAAAAATCCATTATAACCCCACTACACAAAGGGGGCAATGCTCATGATGTCTCAAACTACTGGCTTATCTCCGTTCTCTCCCTGCTTTCAAAAATCCTGGAAAAATGCATTCAAACTCAACTACTAAAGCACCTCATTAACAACAACCTCCTAGCTCCCACTCAACATGGTTTCTGCCGTGGTCATATTATGACCACAGCCTTACTCTCCTTTACTGATACTGTGAATAAAGCTCTTGATGCTTGCCTGTCAACTTCAGTATTCCTGCTGGACCTATCAAACGTTTTTGATACAGTATCACACCCTACGCTATTACAACACTTAGAAAAACTTGGACGCTGTTTAAGCGTAATAACCTGGTTTTCCTCTTACCTAAATGATGGACAGCAATCAGTTAGATGGCAAAACCAACAATCAGATTACCTGGCAAACAACACAGGTGTCCCCCGAGGATCCATTTTAGGACCACTACTCTTCAATATATTCATTAATGATCTAAATAAAGCCTCCCAACAAAGCATATTGATTCAACATGCAGATGATTTAACTATCATGTCTTCCTCCAGCAATTTCATTAACCTCTAGAAGATCACCCAAGATGCCTTCTACTCCATAGGAACCTGGCTAAATGACACCCAATTAATGCTGAACCCCCCAAAAAACTGAACTGTTAATATTCTCATCAAAACCTCCAGCTGTAGAATTCAAGATTTTCTCCCATAACCAAACAGAAATTGAACAGGTACAATATGCAAAACTTCTAGAAATTACTATTGACAATAAACTCTCCTTTGTACAGCACATACTCAATACAGTAAAGAAAACCAACTTCAAACTGGGCAAATTATATCGACACAAACTCTACCTTGATAAACAAACTAAGATAAAACTAGCTAACACTTTGCTTATCCCATCCCTCTTGTATGGAAGCCCCATCTTCACCAGCTTCCATACATCCCTCAGTAGTAAGCTGAAATCATGCTACTACAAGATAGCAAAATTTGCCTCAAACTTGTCCAACCGCTCACACCACTGCAACACTAGCATAAACCTGTCCTGGCTAGAATTTCACCACTATCTCTACTTTACTCAACTAACAGTTGCTCATAAACTAATTTTCCAAACTGATAGCTGTCCCCCTCTGCAGTCTATCTTAAGCACATACACCCCAACTTGAACCCTCCGCTCCTCAGATAGAATCCTTCTAAATGTACCTAAACCCAATAAAAGAGCAGGACAATGCCTATATTCATACAACATAGCCAAACTATGGAACAGCCTCCCCTCATCTATAACTCAACTTGACTCCCTAATGGCCTTTAAAGCTACACTAAAAGCCCACTATTTAAAAAATGCAAGCTGTACATGCGAAATACAATGTAAGCCCCATTAACTTCTCAAACATAATGTACACAGAACCTGCCTTCAACCCTCTCTGATATCTGTCTTCCCCCTCTGAGTCATTATTTCTCCTACCTATGATATGCATGGCTACTATCAAGTGGATTGAAAGTATGTTATACTTTTCTAAAGTCTATCATTCTTTTTCTGTGACTGAAAGTATATTATTGAGTATTCCATATGCATCTATTCAACTCTGCATTTGCGTTTCTACTTGTGCCTGTATAATAATTGTATAATATTTTGCTTGTTCTGTTTGTTTAACTGTGGAGATTTTCTCCCCGGGCCTCTACTGAAAATGGGCTTCTAACCCAGTGGACTTTCCCAGTCAAAAATTTCAATAAATAAATAAATAAATACAATATGGAGGGGGATGGTGGGTGGGGACTTGATGAAAAATGAAAATGGACAACACAGATGGAAGTGTAAGGGCATGACTTCTTTATCTGATGTCCATTTTCATCCTTTCCGCTATGAATAGGTTCATAGGATGTTACTAGGCTACTGACCTAGGGTCTTTACAAGCCTAACCGTTAAATTCCAATATAATATTAGATGAGATAAATCATCTATCCCTAAGGTTTTTCTGGCAAGGGTTATCCATGTCCAGGAGAGAAGCTGGCGCAATCCCCGGCAGAAATTTACAGTTTCCTATCCAGTCATCCAGGTTGAGCTTAAACCCTGTCATGGAAGTGCTCTTCTTGATATGGACAAAGTCCCCAGCTACCTAAATTCCTGGGTGGACTCTATGGAAGGATATTCCTGAGTACAGTTGAGCCAAAGGCTGCTCTTCCCCCTGAGATCATAGGTTCATAGGTTCATAGGTTCATACTAGGCTATCTGCCCTAGGGCATTTATAAGCCTAGCCAGAGTGTGTGTGGCTTTCACCACCCCTTAGGATGAGAATACTATACCCATTAGTTTGCTGTGCCTCTGTCCAGCAGTGACACAGAGATGATTCCCGGGGTAAACCTACAATCTCCTATCCACTCGTCAAGATTTCTCTTGAACAGAGTCAGTGAGGGGCTCTGCCTCACATGGACTGGGATTCTGTTCCATAGTGTAGGGAGTCTCTGGGTGATGAATCTGTCCCTCCAGCACGTCCTATTTATATCCGTGTTGAGGTTTAAGTCTCTTGCTCTCATGGCTCTGGTGGATTTGGATTTTTTGAGGTGGAGCATGTCCATTAATTCCGGGTTGGACATGGCCTTATATGTCAGGCACAGATCACCTCTGAGCAGACGGTATGCAACTGAATAGAGCTGGAGTTTCTTCAGTCGGGCAGCGTATGACATATGTTTGAGCCCCTTTATCCTTTTGGTGAGGAACTTTTGGGGTCTTTCCAACTGCTGCAGGTGTCGGGTAAGGTACATTCCGAATGGGGCGTTGTACTTGAGTACAAGAGTACAGGGGTACAATGACCTCTCCTGATCTGGATGTGAATCCCTTCATGATCAGGTGGGCAATGTAGAAGGTCTTCCTAACCACTTTGGCAATGTGAGTGTCAAAAGAGAGGTTACTGTCAACTTGGGTCCCCAGGTCCCTGATAACTTCTTCCGTGTTTAATGGATTACCACCTTTGTAATGAGTAATAAAGGTCTGAGGATTTGACCAAGTTACAGCTGCATATGTATCGTCCATAGAGTTGCCACAGATCTGGTTGAATGAGCCTTTAATGGTTTTGCTAAGGGGAGATTCCATTTGTTATAGATAAAGGAGATGCAATTTGTCAGCATCTAGCTAGAGTTACCTTTGTAACTGATTCACCTAATTTATAATGTGCAACGGAAACAAGTAACTGATCCGTCTTTCTAATCTCTGTTGTTCTGTCTCGTTAGAAACATAATTGTCTATGAACATTCTGTAAGTGCAGCATATATTACCCTTTATTTGTATATTGTGGGAAAAATACTGGCAAGTTAATGGATTGGTTAATGTTAGACTCTGACACCACCTTAGGAAGGAAAGAAGGAAGCATTAATATGTAACATGGCCCTATCCTTATGAAAAATCAGATGTGAGGGTTTAGAAGATAACACTTGAAGTTCTGAAATTCTTCTAGCAAATGTAATTGCTACTAAAAATAGTTTTCCAAGTCAAAAATTTAAGATCACATTTATCTGAAGGTTCAAAGGGAGAGTCTAGTAAATTTAAATCCCATGGGGTATGGAGTATTTAAATGGGGATTTTAGCATAAGAGTACCCTCCAAAAATGCTTACACAATGTAGAGGAAACCAGGAAAGAATTTTGAAATCTCACATGAAAGTTAGAGATTGCTGCCAGATGAACTTTAATAGTTGAAGAACTAGCACCCTCATTAAATAAACTCATTAAAACTTCTAGAATAGAATGAATTGGAGCTGAGAAGGAGTCTGTCTGATTCTGTTCTGCCCAATAAACAAACCTTCTCCATTTACTCCTGCAGAGTTTCCTGGTAAAAGGTTTATGGGAAGATAAAACAATTGAACAAAAAGGGGAAGAAAGCATTGGTTGCCTGGATATTAAAGGACTTGGAGAAACCACACTGTTAGTTTGAGATTTGAGATACCTGGGTGAAACATGCCTGACAGGTGAGAGAGATGGTCTGGAACTGGATCCAGAATCCAAGGCGGGTATAGTAGATGAGGCCAAAGAAAAGAGAACCAAATCTGCTGAGGCCAGTAAGGTTCAATGAGGATGTCTTTGCTCTTCAACCGGGTTGCTTTCTGAAGGAATTTGGGAATTAGGGGAGTTGGAGTATAAGCACACAGAAGACCGAGGTGGGGTCAATCATGAAGCAGAGCATCCCTCAGTGATTCCCCAGTGGGGGGATCAGGGCAAAGAAGCTGCTGCACTTGTTGTTTAGGGGAGATGCAGAAAGACTGCAACAAAGCTGGCTCCACCAACTGAAAATCATATCCATCACTTTGTTGTTGATAGACCACTCGTGAGGTAGTAAAATGGGCCTCTCAGTCTGACTGCTATCACACTGGACTTCCTTGGAATATGCACTGCGATTAGAAAGTGGTTGAAAGATAGAGCCCATTGCCATACTCTGAGGGCTTCTCAACACATGGGATAAGATCTGGTTTCCTCTTGCTTGTTGATGTACCAGACTACTGACATGTTGTCTGTCTGGATTATAATTGTCTCAAGAGGAAGAGAGTCCTGGAATGCCTGCAATGCTAAGAGCACCACTCTCATCTCCAGAGCATTGATATTCAGGTTGGCTTCTACAGGGGACCAAGTGCATTGGACTATTTTCAGCAGGAAGTGC
Source organism: Protopterus annectens (assembly GCF_019279795.1). Lineage (NCBI taxonomy): Eukaryota > Metazoa > Chordata > Ceratodontiformes > Protopteridae > Protopterus > Protopterus annectens. The sequence continues at coordinate 785,337,108 of NC_056750.1, read as the reverse complement.
ACCCCAATCTGGGTACCGTCTGTGGCCACTATGGCCTTAGGCTGAGGGAGGATGAAAGGACAACCTTGCAACAACTGTTCTGACTGCATCCACCAGGAAAGGTATTGTTTGCATAGCTGGGCTATTCTTATTTTCACAGACATTAGTTGAGAAACATTGACCATTTTGTTGCTAGCATCCATTGAAAAATTCTCATGCAGAATCTTGCTAAAGGGACTAAAGTTATTACCACTGATACTGATCCCAGGGCTTGCAGAATCAATCAGGCTGAAATTCTGGTACTGCACATTATTTTCCTGACCTGCATCCTTATTGTTTGCATTCTCAATAGAGGAAAAGAAGCTACCATAGATATTGTGTTGAACACTGTTCCTATGAATTCTAATGTCTAGGTTAGTTGCAGATGAGACTTTCTTAATTTATAGTAATTCCAGGATGCAAACAGGTCTGTAACACTTTAACCAGAGCTTCTATCAGTTGATGCCTGGTTGGGGCAGTAATGAGCCAGTCGTCTAAATATGGAAAAAAACAGAATCCCTGCAGTCTTAAGTGAGCTGCAACCACTACCATGCACTTGGTGAACACCTTGGAGGCTGTGGTGAGGCCAAAGGGCAGCGCTCTGAACCGATAATGACTGGCTCCCAGCCGGAAGCATAAGTACCTTCTCAATCGTCTGTTCATCTTGTGATAGCACATATCTTGAAGATCTATCAAGCACATCCAGTCATCCTTGCCCAGAAATGGCAGAATGGACTGAACCGTGACCATCCAGATCTTTGTGTGTCAAACTGACTTGTTCACTACAATGAGATCCAAAATTAGTCTCCAGTCCCCTGTTTTCTTTGGCACTAAAAGGAATCTTGAGTAAGTTCCAGATTCTATCTGGTCTTTTGGCACCTCTTGGGTGACTTTTGTCTAGCAGCTTTTGGATTTCTAATGCTTCTGCTTTGCTCTGATTGGGTGGAACATCAGTAATTTTCCTGGATAATGGTGGAGGTAGGGAAAAAGGAATTAAATAACATCTGGAAACAATTATCTGAACCCAACTGTCTTCTGATATACTTAGCCATGCTTTCTGGTGCAGAGATAAGTGACCCCTGACTGCCTCCAGAGGTAGGCAATTGGGCCTCCATTCAGAAATGCTAAAAGGGTCTGTCTGAAAAGGAATGTATAGTGTGATGCTGCCAGGCCAGCTAGTTGGAATTTTGTAAATAATTATATGTCACTTTAAAATATTAATATTATTTATATAGAAATGTGACACTGGCATTCCAACTACCTGGAATTTTGTAAATAATCATATGTCATTTGTGAATATTAATATGATCCATAGGCTTATCTTACAAATGTAAGAGAACTATATGTTAAGTGTGTATTAAACTGCTGGTGCAGAAGTGTGTGTTGAACTGTATATTATGTACTGAGCTTCAAGAATGTAACCACAGTGTACCCTACTGGAAAAGAACAGAAATTTATATAAATTATATATGTGTGCAAATGCATGTTTTAATAGTACAAGCTGGAACATACAGAGTTAACTTGCAAAACTTCAATAAAATAGGTTGGAATCAATATATTTTATGATTGTGTTATCTCTCAGTTTCAGTGCAGCAAGCAGACACAATGTCTAGAGCTAGAAGTTTTTCTAGTGTCTTGAAAGTAATTTTAAGTACTTACAGTACTTGCATATGTATTTTGAAACACTGTACAGGCCACTCCTAAATAGCCTTAGTCTTGGTCACACTTACCATTTGGATAATAGTAACATTACACAATAGGATTGGTCACCCTTTGTAAGGGCCTTTAAGTAGCTGATGAGTAGGGGTTGGTGGCAGCGATAACTACCTTATAGTCTGGGCAGAAGGGGCATAGCTAGTAAACCTGTGCCAGTTTTCCCCAGGTGCGAGTGTGTGTGTGTTTGTATATAAATCAAATCTCAAAGTGTGCATGTGACTGCTACTTGGGCAGGGACATGAAGAACTGGTTGGACAGAGAGGGTGCTGGAGGTTTTGGCTTGACTCCCAGCTGAGATCTTAACCCTATAGCTGTGCCAATAGGGAATCTTATTGGGGATTTGGAGAAAGAGGGAGAAACCAGCCCTAGACAGATTGTGATCTCTGTGTGCTCTTAAGGGAAATTGTACTTTATTCTGTGTGTACTTGTCATCCTCCCGAAGTGTACGTCCTCCACTGGTGCTAGGGGTGAGGATTGAGGCTCCTTGAATACTGGACCCATGCAGGGGTGTCACATATAGACCTCCAGGTTTGCAAGCCTCCTGTGCCATGGGACATTGTATTCCATTATCACTTCTCCCCCTTTCTCTGGGGGAATTAACTCCACGTGCATCCTGGAAAGGACCCTCAGAGTTTATGAATTACATTTTTTGACCTTCCCTTTGATTCCTGGAAAAGGTCCTTTGATGGGTCCAAAAACACACACTCAGTGCACAGAGAGTGTTTCTGTCTTTCTCGCACCTGGACAGTGTGTCCTTTATTGTGGAGTCAAACAAGGAAGTGCTGCCAAAGGCGGCATTGATGAACAATGACTTAAAGGTTCCGCAAAATCACACAGGCACATCCAGGAATGCCTCTTGTTGGAAATGCCTGAAACCACACCCCTTGAGGCATCTTCTGCAGCATGCGAGATAAGCCTCATGTATGAATTGGATACAGCTTGTAGGGTAGCCATCTGAGAGGCTAATGAAGACTGAGCCTCAGCAGTTCCAGTTCCAGAAAGAGATCTGGATAATTCTTTAATCAATTTTCCTTGTAGTCTAGTAAAATGTGCTAAATAGTTCAATGATCTAAGTGCAAACGTCGCTGAAGCATAAACACTCTTCCCAAATCTGTCTATCGTCCTTGACTCTCTATTAGGAGGATGGACAGTAGAAGTCTGTTCAGAGAGTTACTTTTTTGTAGCCACCACCACTGCCATTGCATCTACTGGTACCCCTTTGCTCCAATATTCCCGGCCTAGTGGTGGAGCCAAAATCTGGTCTGGTCTCTTGGGGATTGTCTCAATTGTATCAGGTTCCTTCCACAGCTGCTTGGAGATCAAATCAAAAAGTTAATCAGCCGGCTGAGTAACTCAAGAGGTAAACGGACCAGAACCAAATGCTTCCAGAAATACTGATTCCTCGGAAGTGTTTTGGAAAGATCAGCCATCCTTTTGTTTTAGGATCTCAAGAATGTCTCCAAATAAGACGTCATCAGTTGGTGATTTTGGGGACCCCTCACCTTAATCAAAATCAGTATCCTGAGTGACTGACTCCTGAGGAGAGTCCAAGTGCCTCCTTTTGCACTTTCCCTTCCTAAAGTCTTCCTCTGTGTGGTGGTCCAGAGAAGTATCAGAAGAGATCAAAATACCCTGCTAGGTAGACTGGAAGCTTTGGGCTGGCTGTCCCTGTAGGTAGAATGTTGAGGATCATGGTGCAAAATCATCTGAGAAGTAGTGGGTGGAACTGAGGGGGAAGGACCCGTCTGACCTTACAGAGCAGAGAACACTCTTTTAACTACCTCAAAGGCACACCTCTCCAGACAGAAGAAAGCCAACAGAACTGAGAAAGCAAGTTTCTAGCTCATCACCTCCCTTGCCCCAGAGCACTCCACCTGAGATGGAAGTTGGAGACGAGCTATCCAGTGCAGAAGCTCCAAAAATAAGAAACAGCTCTGAAAACCTCAAAGTCAACCCCATTCTCTTGAATCTAACAGGGAAGCTTCAGCTGCGAGAGTCATCTGGCTCTGAGGATATCAAAGCCGCTGCACTCAGAGCAGTAGTCAGATTGGAAGTTGATGTTCTCTTCAGATCGGAACTAGATGGACCTGGAAAGCTCGGATCCAAGGGCTCTAAAATCACAGAATGAATTATAGAAGGAGCTGTTATCAGTGGAGTGGTAGATGGACGGACTTCCTGACCCAAAGGCATAGGAACCCTGAGAACTCCCTTCTGAATTTGCTCTGTGAAATATTTCCTCATCATCCTCTTCACATCTGCAAAACTCCTGGAGGAATGAGAAGATAGCAGGGATGACGATTTTGAGTGACCCCCTAAAAAGGGAAAGGGCACCCTGGAAGGAACTGGATCTAGACTTGGTGAATATTAAGTTCTTGGTAAGGGCTTCAGATTGGAAGATATAGGATCCAAAATATGTTAGGTCAGATCCTAGGATGCAGGATCTGAAATATGTGTGGTCAGATCCGATTATGTTCGAATCGGATGTAGCTTTGGATCCAGTTTTTCTTTGTTCTTGGTTCAGAAGAGGTAGAGGCTGGAAAATCCAAGGACCTAGACCTTTTTGACAGGTGTTTAGATTGATGTTTGGGGATTGAACCCCAGCAATGGCTTCAGAAAAGGGAGATGGCAGTAATCCTTTTAAAATCAGCTTATTTTTCCTGTCTGCTAAAGCTTGGGGGTTGAACCCACAACAAATACTGCAGTCTTATTGTAAATGTTCTGGTCCTAAACAATACACAGAATGACTGTGGGCATCAGACAAAGGCAACTTGTGCACACACTTGTCACATTTTAAGACCTGCTGGACCCTTCTCAGACATTTTCCTAGTTAAGAGAGAGAGAGAGAGAGAGAGAAAAGTTAAAGTAAACTACCATGATGGTAGAAAAGTCTTACACTCAAAATATAAGAATGATAAAGGAAGAAACACTTTAAAATGAAAATGAAGATTAAAAATTAAAGTTTTTTGAGAGGAAATATGGAAAATTTACTTCTCTGTCACTGAAAACACAACAGCTGAAGGCAACCAAGTCTAAATGCTAAAGTGGCAAACAAGATCTGAGGGATGTTAGGGGTGATGCATTATGGGTTGGGGAAGGGGCTTGAGAGTTCATTGGTGGCCACGACCTAGTAAAATAGCCAAGTCAGATCTGATCCCGTTAGTTGAAGAAAAGATGAAAATAGACATCAGATTTAGAGTTATAGACTTCTTTGACTTTGGAAATGCATCACATTCTCATATTCTATCAATGTCTCAAGATAATAGTATTAATATTTAAAAAGTTGCCCTGATTCTTTTTGGATTTGTCCTGGATTCTGGAGATAAGAGGGCAAAAGCTATGTACTTAGGTCTTAACATTCCATCACCAAAATGTAGAACATCACCTCTTGTAATGTAGAACACTTACTAGCAGCTTGCTAACAACTTCAACTAAGAAGCTCAGAGGATGGCTAAAATGTGTTAATTCGTAGTTATAAAAATGTTTCTGATGAATTCATGTGATTCAGTATCACTTACCATGGATATTACTTAAAAAAAAAACATTTTAACATTGAACGTTGTTTAGTAATTAGTGCAGATAGTTAAGGCTGCCAGCTGTAGTTCCTGTGGTTTTGGGTTTGATTCCGCTTAGCCCTCATTCGCCTACTGTGGCACCTTAAGCAAGTCACTTAACCAGATACTGTTTAGGGGTGCAACTGTCAACTATTTTGACTCACATATTGCTCTGTTCCTCTTAACCCCCCGAAAAAAATGGAGCCTTTTAGAGAAAAGAGAGAGCACTTGGGAAGGACATTCCCCTATCATATCTTCATCTGCTCTGTTTCCTCCCTCTCCACAAAAAAAAAAAAAAAAAAAAAATCCACTTCATCTGCTTTACTGTATTTGTGTTTCTTCCTACTTTATTACCTTATTTTGCTTTTGTCTCTTCTTAAAAGTACTCAATTGAATTTATTCTGCTGCCTTTATTACTGCTTGTTAGTAGCCTGATTAAATTGTAACTGTTATTCTAAAGCCTTTGGTTTAAGCACTTGGGCTTCAAACCAGTTGTTTTACATTAAGAAGGTTTGTGGTCTGCACTGTTGTGGCAGGACAGGTAGCATATATCCTTCTGAGTTGGAACTGCTGATTGAAGGCTCAGTGTCTGTTATTCTAAAAGTGTATTAGTTCTGGGTTAAGCACTTGGGCTTCAGGCCAATTATTTTACATTAAGAAGGTTTGTGGTCTGCACTCTTGTGGGAGGAGAGGCTAGATTCTGCCCTTCTGAGCTGGGAATTTCTGGTTAAAGGCTTATGATTAAATATCATTTTTCTGCTTTTCTTGCTGTCTTAACTAATTCCGTTTTTTTTGTGTTTTTGTGATTTAAAAAGTTTATTATTGCTACATATTGTACTTATTTGCTGCCTGCACTTGAATTAAGTCATGTTTGTATTTAAATAATCTGTTTAACTGTTGTAGGCTACACACTAAAGTGTGATAGCCTTTTCTGTGCATTTAAAGTGTTGTTTTGATTGTATCTGCTCTATTTTCTGAAAAAAAAAACAAAACAAAAAATATATATACTTGTTTATATATACTCCTTTCTGAACTAGTATGGTCCAGTTTTCAGGTTATTGCTGAATCCAGGGCTGTGTTACAAGTTTCTGTGTTGCCCATACCTTACTTGGACAGAAGGAAGTTTCTCTGTTCACCTGTGAGACAGGGAAGCTTTGAGCAACCTATCTGTTCCTGGAGGAGTGGTTTCAGCCCAGACGTTAGTAGTTTATTGGCCATTTTGGGCTAATTTCTATCTCTTTCACTTCCCTGCTATAAAAACCACATTTGCGCAGTTTTTGAGCTTGTATTCCGCTCAGCAAGTGCCTGTCAGGTGTTCTGCAGAGTCTACAGCAGCAGAGAGACAAAAAGAGAGACTTTGGACTGAATAAGTATCATTTTTCTGCTTTTCTTGCTGTCTTAACTAATTCCACCTAAAACTCCAGATTTTTTAGTGAATCTGTGATTTAAAAAGACTGTTATTGCTACATATTGTACTTATTTGCAGCCTGCACTTGAATTGTCATTTTTGTGTTTAAATAATCTGTTTAACTGTTGTAGGCTACACACTAAAGTGTGATAGCCTTTTCTGTGCATTTAAAGTGTTGTTTTGATTGTATCTGCTCTATTTTCAGAAAAAACAAAAATAAAACAAAAAATATATACTTGTTTCCCACCTTTCTGAATTAGTATAGTCCAGTTTTCAGGTTATTGCTGAATCCAGGGCTGTGTTACAAGTTTCTGTGTTGCCCATACCTTACTTGGATAGAAGGAAGTTTCTCTGTGCACCTGTGAGAGAGGGGAGCTTTGAGCAGCCTATCTGTCCCTGGAGGAGTGGTTTCAGCTCAGAAGTTAGTAGTTTATTGGCCATTTTGGGCTAATTTTGATTGTATCTGCTCTATTTTCTGAAAAAAATATATATACTTTTTCCCACTTTTCTGAATGAGTATTGTCCAGTTTTCAGGTTATTGCTGAATCCAGGGCTATATTACAAGTTTCTGGGTTGCCCATACCTTACTTGGATAGTAGGAAGTTTCTCTGTTCACCTGTGAGAGACAGGAGCTTTGAGCAGCCTATCTGTCCCTGAAGGAGTGGTTTCAGCCCAGAAGTTAGTAGTTTATTGGCCATTTTGGGCTAATTTTTATTGTATCGGCTCTATTTTCTAAAAAAAAAATAAATAAAAATATATACTTTTTCCCGCCTTTCTGAACTAGTATAGTCCAGTTTTCAGGTTACTGCTGAATCCAGGGCTGTGTTACAAGTTTCTGTGTTGTCCATACCTTACTTGGATAGAAGGAACTTTCTCTGTTCACCTGTGAGAGAGGGGAGCTTTGAGCAGCCTATCTGTCCCTGGAGGAGTGGTTTCAGCCCAGAAGTTAGTAGTTTATCGGCCATTTTGGGCTAATTTCTATCTCTTTCACTTCCCTGTTATAAAAACTGCATTTGCGCGGTTTTGCACACCAGGCAGCGTCGGTTAGCTAGAGTTAAACTATTCTTGGCTCCACGAAGTCTACTCTTCAATTTTTCCCTTGGAACTAGACAAACCTTTAACTTTAGCACTCAAACAATTCATTTCACAGTCAAGCATTTGCTTAAAACTCATAGCTAGCACTAATCAACCCTAGCACTTGACCCCCCCTATACTGTCCAGAAGGACAAGGCTCTCTATTCGTTCCCAACAGCCAATCAGGAAAACAGCTTACTCTACCTATTCAGGCATGTCCGAAGGGCAGTTTCTGGTGTACTCTCTAGTCCAACTGGTGAATCTGGACATTTTGAGGCAATGTTACAACTGCCTCATGTACACAGACAACCCTCTCCTCCTACCACCAAACACTAATATATGCGAGAGATGCAATTATACAGCCAAACTGGAGGCAAAACTCTCTCAACCCAAAACTGGAATTGACAGTCAAGAGGAGAAGGGTAATACTTGCAACACACCACCAGTCTCACACAGACCTAATAAACTAACACCAGCAAATAACACACATGAATACATGAAAACATACTCGGAGGCTCTAAATAAAAATCTGCAAAAGCAACAGAGACCTCCAAAGCAGATATCCAAGCAACCTCCACACCCCTTCACCAACCATGAAACACATACTTCACATAATCAGTGTGCTATGCGATCACAGCCCTTAAGGCAAAATAACATACCCAACACACTAGTAATAGGTGACTTTATAGTCAGGCACACTGATGTCCCACTAACTAGGCTGGACAAGGAGAAGGTTACAGTTAGCTACCTGTCAGGCGCCAGGATCTGCCACATAACACAAGCACTCAGGTCACTCCAGAACAAGTACAAATATGACTCTGTCATTGTCCATGTTGGTGTGAATGACCTGAGACATACCTCCCTGGACTACATGAAAAGAGACATGGAAGAGCTCTCTAATCATGTAGCCCAGGCCGGTATGACCCTGACCCTGAGTAACATCCTGCCCTCACCAAGAATGATGCCACAGTATAAAGAAAAAATGATCAATTTCAACAATTGGCTAAGTTTCTGGTGTCATTCAAAGGGGGATCCAGTATCTGTCTGCCTGGGATGACATGCTCGACAAGCCACATTGCATCGCAAGAGATGGCTTGCACCTGTCACCCTTAGGCTTTCGAATACTGGCCAAGGCTCTTGCAGCCCCCATAGTGCCTTTTTTAGGCAAGGCTCAAAAGACAAACCCACCACCATAAATAGCACAAGTAACCAAAAACTGAGGGTAATGCTACTCAACGCCAGAAGTCTAAACCTCAAAATGCATGCACTCAAGGCACTCCTCAGTATGGAGAATATTGACATCTGTGCAGTAACAGAAACCTGGTTTAAGGCTTCTGAGAGCACCCCAGTACTACTAGGTTATAACTCATACCATACCTGTCAGCCACAGAACCAGGACTGAAACACAAAAGGTGGGGTATATCTATATTCATCAAGGATACCCACACCTCCAGGTTAATGGCGCAGCACAATGCATCAGAGATCATCCATGTGCAATTAACAATGGGCAAAACTGCAATCCAAATTGTAGCTTGCTACAGATCACCCACCATGACCCAGGACCCCCATTCCGCATTTCTGGAGACACTGGGAAATATGAAGGTCCTACCAAACACCCTAATACTGGGTGATTTCAATTACCCAAACATAAACTGGGAGAACTACTCAAGTACTAACTCCCTTGCCCAATGCTTCCTAGAATTTATAAACTCGAATGCCCTGGATCAACTGGTCGACACCCCCACCAGAGGGAACAACATATTGGACCTGTCATCACCAACATAGGCAACCGGTGTTCCACACTGGAGGTCAACCCCTCTCTGGTTAGATCAGACCATAGACTAATCACTCTGTATATCCATATTCCGCCCCCCACCCCCAATCAAGGAAACCATTGTGAAAAACTTTTCAAAAGCAAACTTCACGTCACTTAAGACTGAGGTGGAAAGGTTCACAGCCCCCTTGCTAAAGGACAATGCTGTCCAAGCTGCTGAAACCTTTACAAAGGCACTCTATGAGCATCTGCAGGAATGCATGGATTGTGCTATCCCAAGTAAAACCAAGACTCACTCCTTCAAGAAAAGGAAAACAGTCTGGTGGACCCCTGCCATAAACAAGCTATACAACAGAAGGAGGAAACTAGTACAGAAAAGAGTAAAATCCCAAGAAGGAAAGACATCCCTGATCAGTATCAGCAAGAAACTATGATCCCTCATTAAATCATCCAAAGCTAGCTTCAAAAGAAAAATTGCCAATGACTCCAAAGATAATCACAAAGTGTTCTTTAGCTATGTCAAGAACCTAAGTGAAAGCTCTCAGGTCTGCTCTGAGTTAGTGCAGAATGGCACATAATACACTGAACCAACTGATATTGCCAACATTCTGGCAGACAGGTTTAGTGCAAACTTCACCCCCCCTTTCACCTCCTAAAGGACCCATAACCATACCAGAAGAATGTAGGGCCCAGTCAATCACCGACACACAGGTTAAAACAGCCCTATCCAAAGCCAAAAACACAGCTTCAATGAGACCGGATGATGTCCCAGGCTGTGTCTTACAAGAGCTCCAAAATGAACTAACCCCTCACCTAAACACACTGTTCAAACTCAGCCTCTCTACAGGCTACGTACCCACAGAGTGATGCACAGCAACAGTTATCCCGCTCCACAAAGGTGGAGCTACAACGGAACCCGGGAACTATCACCCTATAAGCCTGACTAGCCTGGTCTGCAAGGCTATGGAGCGCATCATCATGGAACTCATTAACAGAGACATTGGGAACCACCAAGCCTTGGTCCCTACCCAGTTTTGCTTTGTTAAGGGCAGATCATGCCTCCTAAATCTGGTGGACTTCTTTGAGACAGTTACCAAGGCATTAGACGAGGGGAGGGATGTCCACACAGCCTACCTAGACCTAGCAAAGGCTTTTGACACCATTCCCCATTCTAGTATTATAGACAAGCTCACCAGCTTGAACATAAACCCCTACATCATGAGATGGGTTGCCAACTGGTTCATGGATAGAACCCACATGGTGAGAGTTGCAGGCTCTACGTCCGACTCTAAACTGGTTACAAGTGGCGTCCCCCAGGGCTCAGTCCTAGGACCCCTCCTGTTTGGTATATACACTTCTCAGAGGTACAGGCAAGCATAGGATGACTATGGCTGACCAAGTTCACAGACAACTGCAAACTAGGGGCCATAATTGATTCTCCGGCTGATACAGACACCCTCCAGAAGGGTCTCACTGAGACGGATACCTGGTGTTAAAATCATGGCAACAAACAAATTATTCCCCTGCACGTCAGGAACTGCACGGCTCCAAGTGAATATCTCCAAGAACAAAAAAAGAGCCAGCATCAGGCAGATAGTGTCCAAAAGAGCAGTTTAATAAAAACTACCCCAACAGCAAAAAGGCATCCAAAAACATACCGGTTTCGGCAATGGTTAGAAACCCAGCCTTCTTCAGTGTAGAACAAGGAGCCAAGACAAAAATGCTGTATTTAAACACATGAGGCCATGCTGATTGGTTGCAAAATAATAAGCATATGCTGATAATCAAACAGCATAAAATGACAGAAAATTATTTGTATGATAATAAATACATTCAAAAAATACATTCAAAAAGTAAATCATTACAGGGCTTGAGTACATACATATAATAATAAATTGTTTAAATCTGTATGTTGGTAACAAATAAAAATAATCCAAATTACTGAATGTGAAACACCAATTATACATGAACCTAATATGCATATATACAAAATGCATATTACATCAGAATGCATACTACAATATTGGCATAAATTAATCCAATATAAATATGTATCTATTCTGAATATGGAAATACCATATGTTCCTCAAAACATGTATAATGTGTTTGATTTATAAACAATCATTTAACCCGGGGTTAAATAATGCTCCTAGTTTCGTAATCCATTTCTTTTCTTTGAGATTAAGTTTATTGTGCCAACCACTCTTGGTGGTTCTGTCACCAATGATTTTATCAATAACAGTAAAGTGAAATTTGGCAGTATTGTGTATTAGAGTGTGTTTGTATAGTGCATTAGTAGTTTTATGGCATCTGATGTCACTGAGATGCTCCGAGATACGTAATTTAACTGGTCTTGATGTCTGTCCAACATAAAATGAATGGCAAGTGCAACATGCCAGATAAACAGCCCAATCAGTGTTACAATTTGCAAAAAATCTAATGTCAAAAACTGTATTGGTATTCCTACTGGTAAATTCCTTAGTTTTCAGCATATATTTACAATTGACACAGTGGCCACATGGAAAGGAACCAATAAGTCTATCTCCCAAAATTGTAGTTTGATATACTTGTGGTAAGGTGGACTCATAGTGGTGCTTGTAATGATTAAAATGACAAGCCAAACTCTTTCCCTTGCGGAAAGAAAAGAGGCACTTATCAGGAACAATATTTTTAATTCTGACATCAGCCTCCAAGATGTTCCAGTTGTCCCTAACAATCTTAATAAAGTTGTTGGTGTTTCTACCAAATGTTGTAGTGAGTCTAAGTTTGTTTATCTTATTATGTTTCTTTTTGTATGTTAATAAATTGGGTCTATGTAGACCCATAGCATGATTCTGAGCCATGGTCACATATCCTGAACAATAGCCACGCTCAATGAATCTGTTATGCAAATCCTGAGCATGATTGACATAAGTAGTGTTATCAGAACAGTTCCTCCTAATCCTAATAAATTGTGATTTAGGGATGTTCTTTGCAATATGTTTTGGATGAAAGCTGGATGCGTGGAGAATCGTATTATATTGGGGGAATTTTCTATGAGTTTCAGTTGTTAAAGTGTTGTCATTGTTCCTAGTCACCAAAACATCCAGAAATGTAATGGATTCCCGATTATAGGTGATAGTAAATTGTATTCCCCATATATTGTCATTCAGGTATTCCATAAATTCCTGAAGGTATGGAATATCCGATCTCCACACCATCCAGCAATCATCCAAATATCTGCGCCAGATGTCAATTTCCGGCAAAAACAAATTATGTGTATCATCATAGATCATAATTTGTTCAATATAGGCCATAAACAGATCAGCATAAATTGGGGCAAAGGATGCCCCCATAGCTGTACCTCTGATCTGTAGATAACAATCCTGGTTGTAGAAAAAAACATTCTTAGTCAAAACATGCTCAGTTAGATTCAACAGGAGGGTATTGAAACCAGGTTGGTATAATTTAGATTCATTGAGCCAGAATTCAATAGCATCAAGTCCACCCCAATGTGGAATATTAGTGTAAAGTGAACTTACGTCCAAGGTGCATAGTAACCATTCTGTATCCAACTGCATATCATTTATAATACTCAAGAATTGAGTGGTATCCTGTATCGTGATCTTACATATAGTAGCAATGGCTTTAAATGCATAGTTAGGAATTCAGAAAGAGGTTCAGTTATCGACCCCATGCCTGATACAATCGGCCTTCCAGGTGGATGTGAAAGATCCTTATGTATTTTTGGCAGAAAGTAAATATATTGTCTAGTGGGATCATTAATTGTTAGATGATGACATGTTTTCTTATCAATAATGCCATTTTCAACAGCAGAGTTCAAAAAGTCATCAATATCCTTTTTGAAAACCAAGGTAGGGTCCAGTGGCATTTTAGTATAGTATTTAGCATCATTAAGTTGTCTGTGTGCTTCAATATCATAAGCACACCAATCTAACACTACCACTGCCCCTCCTTTGTCTGCATTGATAATGACTAGATCTTTATTATTTGCAAGTTCCTCTAGACAGGATTTTTCACCATCAGTGATATTATTGGGCATAGGTCTCTCATAATTGTGCTTAAAATGTAACTCACTAAGTACACTTCTCAAAAAGAGGTTAACAGCTGGATGCATTGGAGGAGTAAAATTAGAAGCATGATATTTGAAACCTTCATGTTGTAAATGTGCAGTGTCTCCTTGTTCCTGGAAAAACAATTTTAAATTAATAAGTCTACAAAATGAAAATAGGTCATTAGTAAATGAGTCTTCTGGAACAAAAAAGCCAGGAATAAAGGATAAACCTTTATTTAACAGAGATATCTGTTCATCTGATAGTGTGGTGCTAGAAATGTTACATACATTATTTATTTTTTGGTCAGTATCTCCAACAAATTTTGCAGACTGGTAACTTTTTCCGTGCTTCCTGCCCCCCCTCCTCCTCCTGACCCTGTGTTCCCTAAAGGGGATACATAGTTTTTACGCTTTGGGGTGGGGGAGTCCATGGTGGACTGTGTGTCAGTATCTGTACCAGATGAGGTTTCCAAATCAGTGGACTCAGTATTATTACTATACCCTTTTAGTATGGAACGTGGACGTTTCCTTTTGGATTTAGAAACTTGCTTCTTAGCATTCTGTCCTTCCTGGAATCGGACATGTCTGACATTCTTGAACGGTTGTCCCTTATCATAATCAGAGATGTCACGAGAGAACTTTTTAAGTTTTCTTTCTTTTAAGATAGTATCAAAAGTCAATAGTTCAGTACTCAATTTTGATAGTAAAGCCGGAAAAAAAGTTTCATTTTGGTATTGATTACATTCCTCAATCAAATTCAAAACTATAGTAGTTTCACTCTCAATGATTCTAGTATAATGCTCCGATAAAGCTTTAACAAACTTCATCGAGCATTCTTGTTGTATAAGATTCCATTCAGAGAGTAAATTATCATCAGGACTCGCCACCAAGGGCTGTATTTTCACTCTGAGACCCCTAGGGCAGATGCCCTTAACCAAATATGCCTTTAATAATTTGTGGTGCCAAACACTGGATCTCAAAGCCTTCATATTTTTGTTAAGTAAGGCAAATTGCTGTTCACATTTATGTTCAGGTTTTAAAGAAGTCATGTTGCCTAAGGCAGTGGTATCATTTCCAATGCCAAATGCTGCAATATCATCTTTATCTGATGATAAATCCAAAAGAAGCTTTTGAAGATCCATATTGTTACCCAAAATATTCTTATAAAAAACCCACGGCCTGTATATCAAGATCAAATAATCAAACAATAGTTAGACAATAGTGGCTCCACACCATAAAACTCAAAAATTAGTTTGTTGTAGCCACGTCTAATACAGGTCAATAATGGTATTTGCATAATAATATTTATGTAGATAATCAAAGGGCTGATGCTTGGCCCACAAATAGCATTTGTTAATTAGTATTGAAAAATATATATAAAAAGATAGTCCCAGAAGTGAAGATATGTCACTTTAGATGCAAAAATCCAACTAGAATCAATGGAGTGAAAACATATAGTAAATTATTCTTATATGTCTAAGTATTCAAAAATTATTCATATATTGTCCAAATATTGTCATACATATCATGGACAGATACTGACGTAGTCCATCAATCCCATATAGATTATTGATTTGTACTTAAGTAAACTGAGTCATATAGGTACCAAAAAATTATTGGTATATAAAGTCATATAAACTGGTACATATTGTGGGGATAGAAAGCAATATAAATCTATCATATCTGTGATATAATATCAGAAAGATAGTTGTATATCAACAAAGGTATTATGAAGATCTTTGTTCACATTAATCCTTGAATGATGTATAAATCATGCACAAATTAAATTATGAATATTGACAAAATAGAAAAAACCCCCCCAGGAGCTTGATATAGCAAAATATGTTCATAAACCCTACATAGCTGTACTTCAAAAAGCACTATTATTGTTCAAATCATGTAAATTCAATCATAAACTTATAATAACTGAGTATAGCAAAATACAATTTGTTTATACTGAAGTTAAATTGGTTAAAAAACTTCAAAATGGTAATATTATTATCCTAACTAATTTCTTAACTGTGGAGTGCAAAAACCTAGACCCACTTCAATGTCTATAATTAGCTATCTGGATGATTATATATAATCAGCCAGATTTGCTAGTTTCCATACACAATTGTCATCTTAAACTTGAACATAATATATATCCAATGAAAGATGAAAAGCTGTTGTTAGGACTATACAGCGTATATATATATATATATACCCTAATGATAAACAAAAGTTGTTTCCAGAATAATAAAAATATAGTCCAATCCCTATTACAAAATACAAATGACACTAAGCCTGTATAAATCGTAATAGATTATACAAAAGGTCGAAAACATGACCTGAAAAATAACCCTATGTTAATATGAAATGATACCATAACAAAGTGATCAAAAATAACTCACAGCCCCTGCATACAATGATGTTATCAGCCAATGTGACAATCATATATTTATATATGTGCTGAAAATCAGTTCAAGGATGAAAAGGATAGATTCCGCCTACCAGAAAAGTGTGTTTTAACTATTAACATGAATGTCCCATCAAATACCATCAGGAAAAAAATGAAGGAATCCAATATCTGCAACAGTTATGTCAAAATTACCAGTATTTACAATCAGATAGTTCAAAACCTGTTCCAGTGTCATCTACAAATAGCAAGCCAAAAAATAAAAATGGCTGCTATAAGGATTCAATATATCAATTGTTATAAGATGTTGCTAAAGTTTTGCAACCATCGTCGATCCAAACATTATAACACACACAGTCAACATTAATACAAAAAGACCATATTGAAAGTAAGGCCTTGCATATCTCTCCGGTCGTTGATAGTTTAGAAAGGTATTCGTTGTGATCCCAAGTTAAATATCATATAACATATATATTTTTTAGAATACCCAAAATAGAATCACAATTCACCCTATTTTTTGTATTAGTCCACTTGCCCAGAGGGTTGCACCAATGATATCAAAAATAATGTCCAAAGTAC
This sequence comes from Protopterus annectens, assembly GCF_019279795.1. Lineage (NCBI taxonomy): Eukaryota > Metazoa > Chordata > Ceratodontiformes > Protopteridae > Protopterus > Protopterus annectens. The sequence goes on along the minus strand of NC_056750.1, from coordinate 785,320,536 downwards.
TTCTTATACAACAAGAATGCTCGATGAAGTTTGTTAAAGCTTTATCGGAGCATTATACTAGAATCATTGAGAGTGAAACTACTATAGTTTTGAATTTGATTGAGGAATGTAATCAATACCAAAATGAAACTTTTTTTCCGGCTTTACTATCAAAATTGAGTACTGAACTATTGACTTTTGATACTATCTTAAAAGAAAGAAAACTTAAAAAGTTCTCTCGTGACATCTCTGATTATGATAAGGGACAACCGTTCAAGAATGTCAGACATGTCCGATTCCAGGAAGGACAGAATGCTAAGAAGCAAGTTTCTAAATCCAAAAGGAAACGTCCACGTTCCATACTAAAAGGGTATAGTAATAATACTGAGTCCACTGATTTGGAAACCTCATCTGGTACAGATACTGACACACAGTCCACCATGGACTCCCCCACCCCAAAGCGTAAAAACTATGTATCCCCTTTAGGGAACACAGGGTCAGGAGGAGGAGGAGGCAGGAAGCACGGAAAAAGTTACCAGTCTGCAAAATTTGTTGGAGATACTGACCAAAAAATAAATAATGTATGTAACATTTCTAGCACCACACTATCAGATGAACAGATATCTCTGTTAAATAAAGGTTTATCCTTTATTCCTGGCTTTTTTGTTCCAGAAGACTCATTTACTAATGACCTATTTTCATTTTGTAGACTTATTAATTTAAAATTGTTTTTCCAGGAACAAGGAGACACTGCACATTTACAACATGAAGGTTTCAAATATCATGCTTCTAATTTTACTCCTCCAATGCATCCAGCTGTTAACCTCTTTTTGAGAAGTGTACTTAGTGAGTTACATTTTAAGCACAATTATGAGAGACCTATGCCCAATAATATCACTGATGGTGAAAAATCCTGTCTAGAGGAACTTGCAAATAATAAAGATCTAGTCATTATCAATGCAGACAAAGGAGGGGCAGTGGTAGTGTTAGATTGGTGTGCTTATGATATTGAAGCACACAGACAACTTAATGATGCTAAATACTATACTAAAATGCCACTGGACCCTACCTTGGTTTTCAAAAAGGATATTGATGACTTTTTGAACTCTGCTGTTGAAAATGGCATTATTGATAAGAAAACATGTCATCATCTAACAATTAATGATCCCACTAGACAATATATTTACTTTCTGCCAAAAATACATAAGGATCTTTCACATCCACCTGGAAGGCCGATTGTATCAGGCATGGGGTCGATAACTGAACCTCTTTCTGAATTCCTAACTATGCATTTAAAGCCATTGCTACTATATGTAAGATCACGTATACAGGATACCACTCAATTCTTGAGTATTATAAATGATATGCAGTTGGATACAGAATGGTTACTATGCACCTTGGACGTAAGTTCACTTTACACTAATATTCCACATTGGGGTGGACTTGATGCTATTGAATTCTGGCTCAATGAATCTAAATTATACCAACCTGGTTTCAATACCCTCCTGTTGAATCTAACTGAGCATGTTTTGACTAAGAATGTTTTTTTCTACAACCAGGATTGTTATCTACAGATCAGAGGTACAGCTATGGGGGCATCCTTTGCCCCAATTTATGCTGATCTGTTTATGGCCTATATTGAACAAATTATGATCTATGATGATACACATAATTTGTTTTGCGAAATTGACATCTGGCAGATATTTGGATGATTGCTGGATGGTGTGGAGATCGGATATTCCATACCTTCAGGAATTTATGGAATACCTGAATGACAATATATGGGGAATACAATTTACTATCACCTATAATCGGGAATCCATTACATTTCTGGATGTTTTGGTGACTAGGAACAATGACAACACTTTAACAACTGAAACTCATAGAAAATTCCCCCAATATAATACGATTCTCCACGCATCCAGCTTTCATCCAAAACATATTGCAAAGAACATCCCTAAATCACAATTTATTAGGATTAGGAGGAACTGTTCTGATAACACTACTTATGTCAATCATGCTCAGGATTTGCATAACAGATTCATTGAGCGTGGCTATTGTTCAGGATATGTGACCATGGCTCAGAATCATGCTATGGGTCTACATAGACCCAATTTATTAACATACAAAAAGAAACATAATAAGATAAACAAACTTAGACTCACTACAACATTTGGTAGAAACACCAACAACTTTATTAAGATTGTTAGGGACAACTGGAACATCTTGGAGGCTGATGTCAGAATTAAAAATATTGTTCCTGATAAGTGCCTCTTTTCTTTCCGCAAGGGAAAGAGTTTGGCTTGTCATTTTAATCATTACAAGCACCACTATGAGTCCACCTTACCACAAGTATATCAAACTACAATTTTGGGAGATAGACTTATTGGTTCCTTTCCATGTGGCCACTGTGTCAATTGTAAATATATGCTGAAAACTAAGGAATTTACCAGTAGGAATACCAATACAGTTTTGACATTAGATTTTTTGCAAATTGTAACACTGATTGGGCTGTTTATCTGGCATGTTGCACTTGCCATTCATTTTATGTTGGACAGACATCAAGACCAGTTAAATTACGTATCTCGGAGCATCTCAGTGACATCAGATGCCATAAAACTACTAATGCACTATACAAACACACTCTAATACACAATACTGCCAAATTTCACTTTACTGTTATTGATAAAATCATTGGTGACAGAACCACCAAGAGTGGTTGGCACAATAAACTTAATCTCAAAGAAAAGAAATGGATTACGAAACTAGGAGCATTATTTAACCCCGGGTTAAATGATTGTTTATAAATCAAACACATTATACATGTTTTGAGGAACATATGGTATTTCCATATTCAGAATAGATACATATTTATATTGGATTAATTTATGCCAATATTGTAGTATGCATTCTGATGTAATATGCATTTTGTATATATGCATATTAGGTTCATGTATAATTGGTGTTTCACATTCAGTAATTTGGATTATTTTTATTTGTTACCAAAATACAGATTTAAACAATTTATTATTATATGTATGTACTCAAGCCCTGTAATGATTTACTTTTTGAATGTATTTTTTGAATGTATTTATTATCATACAAATAATTTTCTGTCATTTTATGCTGTTTGATTATCAGCATATGCTTATTATTTTGCAACCAATCAGCATGGCCTCATGTGTTTAAATACAGCATTTTTGTCTTGGCTCCTTGTTCTACACTGAAGAAGGCTGGGTTTCTAACCATTGCCGAAACCGGTATGTTTTTGGATGCCTTTTTGCTGTTGGGGTAGTTTTTATTAAACTGCTCTTTTGGACACTATCTGCCTGATGCTGGCTCTTTTTTTGTTCTTTAAAATCATGGCCTCAAGCTAAATGCCAAAAAGTGCATAGTCATCCCCTTTGGAAAAAACAAAGTACTCATGAACTACCACATAGGTAAATGCAGAAAATGTAATAAGGGATCTGGGGACCCAAGTAGATAGTAATCTCTCCTTTGATAATCATATTGCCAAGGTGGTAAGAAAATCCTTCTATGTGGCCCACCTAATCACAAAAGGGTTTGCATCTAGAACAAAAGAGGTTATTGTGCCTCTCTACTCATCACTTATTAGACCCGTCATACAATACAATGCCCCATTTGGGATGTACCTTACAAGACACCTGCAACAGCTAGAAAGCCCACAAAAGTACCTCACCAAGAGGATTACTGGCCTCAAACAGATGCCATATGCAGCCCAACTCAAGAAACTCCAGATGTACTCTGTTACATACTGCTTACTCAGAGGTGATCTCTGCCTGACATACAAGGCCATGTCCAACCCAGAATTGATGGGCATGCTCCACCTAAAAAAAAATAATCCCGGAGAGCCACACGCTCTAAAGATATAAACCTCACCACAACGATAAATAGGACATGCTGGAGGGATAGATTCCTGCCATGCTTTGGAACAGGATTCCAATATACATCAGGCAGAGCCCCTCATTAACACTCTTCAAGAGAAACCTTGACGGGTGGTTGGGAATCAGAAAATTTACCCTGGGGATCACTGCAGTGGCCCTGCTGGACAGTGGCGCAAGGAACTAATGGCTCTGATGGACAGAGGCACAGGGAACTAATCTAAGGGGGGTAGCAAAAGCCAAAACATTTTGGCTAGGCTTATAAATGCCCTTTGGCAGATAGCCTAGTACTTACCTATGAACCTATGAACCTAATTACCATTAATACATAATGACATAATGACAATAATTAGTCTTATTTTTTCAGAAAATATTTATTAATTTACATGCATTATTTTGTTTGGTCAGTGTCAGAGTTAATAGTGCGAGTATTTTAAAGGTGTCCCTGATTGTTTATGAATTTGTCCCAGATTGGCTGAGAGCTAAGTGGCAACTGGGAATTGGGGCTAGGCTAACCAGTCCCCTGGACAGCAAGCCTAGTAACTACCTATATGTGGCAGATGTTTTCATTGTGGAAGTGTGAGGAATCAACAGCTTGCAAGCCAAATCTCAGCAAGCTGTCATTTGTCCGAGGCAGGTCAGCTCAGACTCAGGTTTCAGTGGGGGGTGGGGGAGGTGGAGACGGTCAGGATAAGTAGAGGGCAACTGATCTGTGGCTTTCTAGTGCAGGTTTGAACTACGTGGGTGATCTTAAAACAAGGTAAGGTCTTTTTGTTTGTTTTTGAGTCAATTACAGGCTGTAGGGGAATTTATCTGTTTTAAGATCAGTTGCTGGTGTTTGAAGACTAGGGTGTTATGGTTAAAGGCAAACAAGCTGTTTTTTTTAGAAAAGCTGGGGTAATTTGAATTCATTGGTGTATGTTTCAACGGTTTTAGTTAGAGTATTTGTATTTCTATATTACAAACAGGATAGCAATTAAGATTGTACGTGTAAGTAAAGTTACAGTACCATAAAGGGTTTAAGTATCGTTTAACCAGGGTTTTATTGTTTCAATTAGAGCTTGATAAAAGAGAGCATTAACTGCAGCACATATTCCTTGTAAAGCCTGGGATTAGATATGAGGCACTGAAAGTTTAGTAAGCTTGATGTTTTTATAAAAAAAAAAAAAAAAAAAAAATGGGGGGATGATAAGGTAAGGCTTGGTTGCAAGGCAGCTGAGGCCTATAGTTAGCTGCATGGCTGGTAGTGAGGCCTGCAGGTAGTCACATGGCTGGGGCTGGTGATCTGAGGCCTGCAGGAAGCCGCATTGCAGGGCCTGTGAGGTGAGGCATGCAGGAAGCCACATGGCAGGGCCTGTGACCAAAGACTTGCAGGTAGCCACAGGGCAGGGCTTGTGAGAGGATCAGAAGGAACTGGGGAAACTCAAGAGTATTTTTATATACTAATTTATTAATTCACTTTTATAGCTAAAGCAAGGTGTAATGCTAATTTAAAGTATTTGGTGACTCTACTGGTAGTAGTCCATGTACCTGGCTAAGTAGTCTGTGTTCCTTGCTAAAGTAGTCTATGTTCCTAAATTGTATAAATAAATAAATTAAAAGGAAAAAACCTGTGTTCCTAGCTAAAGTAAAGTAGTCTGTGATCCCAGGAAAAATAGTGATCCTAGCTAAAGCAGCACTAAGAATTATTAAGAGTATTTCAAATTTCAGTCAGAACTAAGCTAGTTTCAGTAAATCAATGACATATGCTTTGGAGTTCTGAGTAGTCGATGGAATTAAGGTCTAGGTGTAGTCACATGGCAAGGCCTTTTTGCTGAGGTTGGGGTGTAGCCAAGGCCTGACAAGTAATCACATGGAAGGTTGATTAGCTAGGGCCTGCGGTCAACTGGTGCCCTAGGCAAAAGGGCTCCACAGTGCTCCCCCACCACACCAACTGGTGCCCCATCCTGGTCTACCTACACCAAATAAATACTGGAAAAGTGCCCCTACTAGAGCGGCGCCCTAGGCGGCTGCCTAGTTGGCCTATGCCTAAGGCCGGCTAAGTTCCTTGAGTTAGGCTCAGGTTGTCACATGGCAAGGCTGGTTAATAATAATAATAATAATAATAATAATAATAATAATAATAAAAAAAAAATCCCATGCCATAGGCTAACAGTGAACAACTTTTGTGTTCTCACTAATTCGATGGATCATCAAATGCAAACATAAATGCAGGCCATGTTGAGCATAAAAGGGAGAGTGTGGTTGGAGGACCTGTTCCATCAGACAATGGGGTCAGGGAAGGTGCCTCAAGCAGTTAATGTTCAATCTGCGGGTAATCTGCCCCCTGACCCTCAAGCAGGACTCAGCTCAGGGTTTCAAGTTTTAGAAGGAGGCAACAGGAAAGAGGATGGAAAGGACAGGAAGGGTGAGAAAGCTTGGAAACATAAGGATAAGAAGAAACACTGCAAAAAACACAAGAGGGATAAATGGAAGGAAGGTAAGAATGAACTTATGAGTGATCAGATGGGTTTGCAGTGGTTGCAAAGCCAGGGATTTTTGCAGGATAACAAGTAATGGAGTATGAATCTCAGTCTGGTGACAGTTGCAAGGTAAATCAAGTGAGTTTACAGTGTCAGGGTGCTGTAGGGGGCATGGTTGGGGTTGAGGGCAAGCAGGCATCAAAGGATTTGGGGCTAGCTGGAACACTGGGGGGTTCAATAGCTAGTGAAAGGTTGCTACAACCTAAGAATGAAATTTTAGACCAAATTGGAACCTTATTAGCACAACTTAAAGGAAAAGGGGAGAATCAAAAATTAGGGCAACAGGGGGGCAATGGTCAGAATTTAAAGGAAGGGGGAGAGGAGACACAGAGCTAGATAAATACTGTGGTGCAGTTATGTTAGACTTGCAGGTAGGTTTCCATTTGAGTGAAAAAGTAAAACAACAGATTGCAAATGGGGAATATGTGGAAATAGTCTCACTGTTAAGCAGGGAGGATGAAGAAAAGAAAAGGGCTAAGGATGGCAGGGCTGAACACCCAGTAGCCAAAAGAAGGAAATTAGCTGTAAAAAGAACATGGGAAAACTGGGTGATAGGCTATTCTATTTATGCACAAATTTTAGGGGATAGGTGTCCGGCCAAAGCAAAAGACATGTGGACACATTTTAATAGAGTGACCACTATGCGCTTTGCTCAAAGGGGACACAGATATCTAAGGTATGATGAAGATTACAGAAGGATGAGTCAATCGTACCCGGAGAGGTCATGGGCATGGATGGATTTGGGTCTGCTGTGTTGGCTAGATACTAGCAGAGATGCTGCAACAACAGATTGTGGTTTTCCAGTTAACCAGAGTGGGTCCAACTTTTATAAGTTTGGCTTGACAGAGAGTCCATGGGCTAGAACGGATGGGGGTGCTGGGAGGTGTCATCAGTACAACTCTGGTCAGTGTTGGAATCAATTTCAATGTAGATTTTGGCATCAATGCATGGCATGTGGTAAAGTAAACCACCCAGCCAAGGCATGTTTTTGTCTCTCAAGCCCCCAGAGCAAAAACTTTTACTCACCACCCCCCTTCAAAGCATACACAGGTCCATCTTCCGACTCCAGTAAAAGGGGACATTTTAAAGGAATGGCTCAAAACATATCCAGATAGAGAGGCAGCGGCATTGCTAGAAGAGGAGTTTACCAGGGGTTTCAGGATACCAGCAAAAGGCAGGAAGCAAAGGGGTATGGTTAAGAACTTAAAATCAGCAGTAGAACACCCAGACATAGTTAGGCAAAAGCTAAATAAGGAATTAGAAGCAGGCAGATTGGCAGGTCCATTTCCTCGCCCACCCAGAAAAGCATTTAGAATTTCACCTCTTGGTGTAGTCCCTAAAAGGAAGCCAGGTGAATTTCGGCTCATTTATCACTTATCTTATCTGGAAGGGAATTCTGCAAATGATTATATAAATTGTGAAGGGACTTCTGTGCACTATGCTTCATTTGATAAAGCTGTTAGGAAGGTCAAAGAGAAGGGGAGGGGGCCCTCATGGCAAAATCTGACATAGAGTCTACTTTCAGACTGTTACCCATTGCTTCTAAAGATCAGGGGTGGTTAGGTTTGGTATTTGAAGGTCAATATTACATGAATAAATACATGCCTATGTATTGTTCAATTGCATGTGCCACTTTTGAAAAATTTAGTTCCTTTCTACACTGGTTGGTGGCACAGAGGCTAGGGGAGGATAGTGTCATTCACTACTTGGATGATTTCTTATTCATGAGGAAGGAAGGAAGGCACAGGGGAATGTCAACAAGCATTAGATACATTCAAACAGCTTTGCAAGGAGATAGGGGTCCCATTAGCAATGGATTGAATGGAGGGCCTGACAAACAGACGGTCATTCCTGGGCATAGAGATTGATAGCTTGAATGGTCAGTATAGGCTCCCCATTGACAGGGTACATAAGTTATGTCTAGTCTTAAGTCAAGTGTTAACGCAGAATAAGGTAACCCTCAAACAGTTGCAAGAATTGGTAGGGTTGATGAACTTTGCATGCAAAGTGATTCCCATGGGGCGTTCATTTATGAGGCGCTTGGCTGCTAAGGGATCTGGGTGCACAAAACCACACCACTGGATTAGAGTTTCACAAGGCATGAAGGAGGACTTAGCTGTGTGGTTGAGTTTCTTATCAGATTACAATGGGATAGCAATTTGGCAGGGAAGAGACAACCAACCTCCGGTTCACTTGTTTACGGACGGAGTGGGGGGAATTGGCTTTGGGGAATATTTTCAGGATCAGTGGTTCAGTGCGGCATGGCCGATTCAAGTAAAAAACAGGTTAAGCATTTCAACTGCAGAGATGGAATTCTTTCCAGTAGTGGTGGCATTGAAAATATGGGGTGGACAAGTGAAAGATAAAGTAGCTTGGTTGCGCTCTGACAACAATAGCGTTGTGCATATAGTCAATAACCAGCTAGGGGGTAAAGGGATGTTAGGCAGGATGAAGAGATATTTTACTTTTAAGTGCTTAACATTTAATGTAACAGTTAAAGCACAACACATTCCAGGCACTGATAACTCAGTAGCAGATTCCCCTTCTTGTCTGCAGTGGTCCCGTTTCAGGTTGCTGGTTCCATGGGCAAAACCTTCCCCAGGCCCCGGCTCGAGTACCAGATCAATTATGGGCTTTATGAGCAGATGAGAATGGTTGCTAATGTGTAATGCCCTCAGTGGAAGGACAAGGGAAAGGTACAATAAATGGATACAGCAATTCGTGCAGATCAGATTATCTAGAGGCTGGGAACCAGTATGGCCAATTCCACCTCACCAAATCAGGGCTTACATTATGGTAATAAAAGAAAGAGGATGGAGTTCGGGCAAGACAAGAAGCACATTGTCATCTTTGAATTGGTTCCATCAGGCTTTGGGTTTCAGGGATTTAGCTAGCACATTTCAGGTACAGGCAATGTTTAAAGGCTGGGGGAGGCAAACACCCAAGTGGCTTGACAAGAGGTCCCCCATAGGTCCAGCTGTATTATGTAGACTATGGCTTGCTGTGTCAGATGTTTGTTTTTCTTCTTACGAGGTAGCATTATTTAGGGCCGCCTTTTTGCTGGCTTTTTGTGGGGCATTTAGATGGTCTGAAATTGTCCAATCAAACAAGAAGAAAGGCCAGCGGACAGTCTTGTCATTGGCACATGTACAAGTGCTGGGGGAGGACACCTGGATTTATGTGTCTAAATCCAAAACGGATCAAGAAGGCAAAGGTAATTGGCTAAGAGTGGCTACACCACAGGGTTTGGAATGGGATGTGACTAAAATGATGCTGGAGTACCACAGCTATAGGGGTATGTTAAATGGGCCATTCTTCTGTCATCAACAAGGTGAACCTCTTACACAATATCAGGTGAGAGCAGTTTTAAAGGAGGCAATTAAGTTGAGTGGCTTAGACACAGATAGGTATACACTGCATTCTTTTCAGATAGGTGCAGCCTCATATGCACACACAATAGTGGCTTTACAGGCCAACATTATGAGGATGGGCAGGTGGAAGTCCATTGCTTATAAAAGCTATGTAAGGTGTAAATGACTTTAACTCTTGTCCTTTATATTTTAGCTCACACATCATCGGACCAGAAATAGTTGGTCACTCTTTTATTTGGAGGCTCCACCTCTGGGTCCAGGGCAGGCTGGGTTTATCCTTCCAAAGAGGAAAACGAGCTTCTTGTACAGCAGTTTGGTTTGGGGTATCAGGAATGCGGTAGCACCATCTTAGTGCAGTACTACAACAAGTAGCAAGAAGTGGTAAACTTCCTACAGCCATTGTGTTACACCTAGGGGGTAATGATATTGGCCAACATCCAATAAAAGATCTAATTGGTTCAATGGTCTGTCTTTCGGCTTTTCCCAGTTAGGGGTCGCCACAGCGGGAACTCCAGTCCACTAATGATTGGCAGTAGAGTTTTACGTGCTGGCTTGCCGGGCCTAACGCACAACCTTCAACGAAGGAACACCCATTCACGCATGTCGACACACAGAAGATGCTCTAACTGAGAATCGAACGTGCAACGTCTAACTGTGAGGTGACAACGCTACCGCAGCACCACCACCGCAGTATGGTACAAGAGATAAATTGCATGTATGAATGCTGGTCGCAAGCCATTATTTGTTGGTCAGAAGTGGTACAGAGAAAAAGATGGAGGGGGGCTAGGTCCATAAAAACTGTGGAAAGAATGAGGCAGAGAATTAATAATTCAATGGATAAGGTGTTACAGGACATTAATGGGTTGTACATTCCTCACCCTGGCATTCGGGTCTGGTGGCCAGATAGGTATGACAAAGATGGGGTTAATTTATCTGAAGAAGGTTCACGGGTTTTTTATAAGGAACTACAAGCAGGTTTAGCTCTGAAGGGCATCCACCTAGAATAGGATGAGATGTGCTGGTAGAAAGGAGGAATATTCCTCTCATCTGTGGCAGAAGGCAGGAAAGGTAAGGGAGACCAAGGTAAGTGGCGGGGGGTGGTCACAGGACTCTTCAGATGGACCTTCCACAGGCCAGACAGCCCCAAGGTATTGTTGCCAGGGAACTTATCAGCCCAGCAATGGCTCCTTGGCAGATTGTAAGGGGGCCCAGAGGATTTGTGATGAATTGTGAAAAGTTGTTATGATGTGGGTATGATGAATCAGAAGGTCCGGATATCGACAGTGCTGTCTGTTGTCCTGTAGGCTAGGGGAATGCTATGAAAGAAATAAATGGCCTCCCTGATATTCCTGCCTTGCGCACATCTCATAATAATTGACTTCTATTAGAAAAAGTTTATTGACAGTAACTGGCAATAAACACATGGCTGCAGCCATTTAATCCATCTGAGGTCTCTGTGTTTTTATTGAGTATGTACCTTGTGGTAATCTTGACTTGTTAAACATGCAATCTGGTTACATATGTTGACAATGATGAAATGGAATGACTGTTCTGAGCTGGTTCTGTAGAGAGCGCTATGGCTTGATATGGTCATTAAAGGAATTATGAACAGAATTATGAACAATGTGTTGTATGTTTTATATAAATAACATGTGAAGGTTATTCCAGAGGCATCAAGTTTTAAGGTATCTGTCAAATATGGTTTTAGATTACTAGACTTTAGTAAAAGACAGGTAGAGCTGTACCAATCTCGGGCAAATACAAAGTGCAACTGCATTGTCGCACTTGCTTTCTCCCACACTGCAGCTTTGTAATTAATTTTACGACATTGCTATCATCTGATCTGAATTTGTAAAATTTTTATTTATTCTTTACAGTTAGGACCTCGGTTCTGTCCTCGGAACCGATACGGCCGTTTCCCAGCTCGCGCAAGCCAAAACCTCTCAGCTAAGAACCTACCCACAATGCCCCTCTCCTAGATACTCCAGATCTCATTTGCCACGTTCCTAGTTAGACATGTTAGCTATCTCTCTCAAGCTAAGTAGTAATTTGTTGTTTTTTATGACAGTTTTTCTTCTAAATTTCAAAATTTTTAGTCAAGTTAGTCTTTTATCACTGTCGCCTATAACCTAGGCCTATTTCCTACCCTTTTTCTTGGTAATTTATTTTTTATCTCTTTTGACTGTCCCTCTCTCCTGTCTTTGACAGGCCTCTTTTACTAGTGGTATTCCTTAACATAACTCCACTGCTATTTCTTACTTAAATTTTTTTTCTACAGGATAGTACTGTTTCTTTTACCATGTCAGACAAAGTTAAGTTGGGTTTTAAACAGTGTGACAAGTGTGGATGTAAAATGCCTAACTCAGATACACATGTTTGTTGTGTCTACTGTTTGGGCGTGGATTATTTGAAAGCTGATTGTGACATTTGTGCTGGTTGTTCTAATCGGACACTAGCAGAATGTAAGAATAAACTTATTTTAAAAGGTTTACTCAAGATACCTTTCTCGGAGGCTCTATCTGGGTCAGAGGTCTCACCCCCTCCTAAGACCAAAAAATATAAGGAAAAATGGAGTCATTCAGTTCCTGCATCTCCTTCAGTTATGGAACTGAGTCGGCTCCGTGCTTCACCAGCTCCCTCAGCACAGACCTCTTCGGCACCAGGATCTGTGTCCTCTCCCTCGGTGCCGACCATGGTAATCACTTCTATCTCGGTTCCAAACACAGCACCACCTGACTTCCGTGCCATCTTTGGCTCCTGCATTGGCTCTGATGACTGTTCATGCTTCGGCTCCATCCCTATCCATGGTGCCGACAGTCTCCTCGGCTCCATGGGCTCTGATGACTGTACATACCTCGGCACCATTCCTATCCATGGTGCTGACAGTTTCTTTGGCTCCATGGGCTCCAATGACTGTACATGCCTCGGCACCATCCCTGTTCACGGTGCCGACAGCTTCTTCAGCTCCATGGGCTCCGATGACTGTACATGCCTTGGCACCATCCCTGGCCATGGTGCTGACAGTTTCTTTGGCTCCATTGGCTCCAAAATCCGATTACCTGCCAAGGACAAGATATTCTCCTACTTACGATCCTTTCTTGGTGCAGAGGTTTAGTCCCTTTCTAGAAAGACCTGATTCCCCTTCTGCAACCTCTTTTAAATCCACTAGGAGTTTTTCTGAGCTAGACCTAGTGCGGGTTGTGGACCAGCTTCTGGTAGCTAGGGGATTGCCCATTCTAGCTAGACCTTCTGTCCCCACTGGCTCAGAATCTTCTATCCCATCTTCCCCTGCTTATCCTCCCCCAGCACCTGCTTCGGTGCATACTGTCTCGGCTCTGACAGCAGTGCCTCCCCTGTCAGCACCCATCACCCTTGCAGCATTGGCTACGATGGAGCCGATGCTTTCTCGAAGTGGTGCTTGGACTGTCCGTACCTTGGTACCTAATCCAGCACCTATATTCTTGCTGGCACCATCTATGTCTATGGTTCCGACAGTTCCCAGTTCTCTAGTCATTCCTCAACTGGAACTGGGCTCAGGTGCGCCTGCTGTACAGGTGATGGATAGGGCCCTTCACTGAAGGCTCACAACCAGCCCCTAAGACACCAGTATCAGAACTCCCTGTGAAGGGAACCCCTTCTTCAGAGTCCTCTTCAGGAGATCCCACTGGAGAGCCACCCCAGAAGAAATGGTGCAAGAGGAAGCACCTTGACTCCCTGGAGGAATCTATCACAGAAGACACTGATTGTGATGAAGGGGAAGGGTCCCCTCGTTCTCCCCCAGATGACGTTTCATTCGGAGACATTCTCAAAATCTTCAAACAGCGGGGGGAATGGAAGTCCTCTAACCCTTCTTCTGAGGAATCAGTATTTCTGCAGGCCTTCCGTGCCCAGCCATCTACTTCCTGGGTGACCCCACCAGCAGATGATCTTGTTAAACTAATTGTGCAGTGTGCCTGGAAGGCACCACACAATGTAGAACCTGTCCCTCGGTGGCCGAACAAAATTTTATCTACACCTGAAGACCAGCCCCACTGGTCCAAGCAGCTGACAGTTGATTCTATAGTCGTGGTGGTGGCCACCAAGAGGGAACTGGCAGAAGATAGTTCCACTGTTCATCCTCCAAATAGGGAATCCCGGACCATGGACAGACTAGGGAAGTGGAATTTTGCTTCAGCGACCTTCACCATTCGGTTGCTGAATTATCTGGTGCACTTTACTCGCCTCCAAAGAGACCTAATTTCTGAAATGGCTTCCTCTTTGATGGGGGTACTGCCTGATGAGGTGCGTGACACTGTCACCTCACAGCTAGCTACCCTTGAATCCATCTCAAACTCCTTGATGCTTTTGATATCTCACACTGCCGAGGGGAAGCTTGAGCCGCCGCATCTGGTGTTGTCATGAGACGTAATGCTTGGATGCGGTTGTGTGATTTCACAGACCCTTTTAAGTCTTCCTTTGTTAACGAGCCTGTCAATGAATATGCACATTTTGGACCCAAGGTACATGACACACTTGCATGCAGTGAGAAAGACTTTGTCTGCTGTGGGCATACACTTTTCCAACCCCAAGAGACCCTACTACAGGAATCAGAAGGAGGGAAGATATGGTTCAAGAAATCCCAAGGATCCTTTCGTGACACTCGTGGTGAGCAATCCCCCCCAGGGCAGAGGGGGCTACTCAAATGGAAGATGCCCCTTTTGGGGTAGACGGGGTCCGCATAACCAGGGAGCCAGAGATTCTTTCTCTGGCAGACCCTACCAGTGCTTCTGAGCAACTGCCCGATTGCTTTCCTCTGGAAGCAGTTGAGGGTCGTTTCTCTCTGCATCTACCAGCCTGGCATCTTATTACTACCGATGTTTGGGTGCAGAGAATAATATCCAGAGGCTACAAAATACCTTTTGACCTAACTCCCAGACCCGTCAAATGAATCCCCTATGTACCACCCAATCAGAGGGGATTAGCAGCCTTAGAAATAGAAAAACTTCTAAGAAAAAGAGTAATCCAACCAGTCCCACCAGAACAGACAGGATCCAGGTTTTACTCTAGGTTCTTTTTAGTGCCAAAAAAGATAGGGGGACTGGAGACCAATCCTGGATCTCAGCCTACTCAACAAATTCATCAAATCTCAAAAATTCTGGATGGTCACAGTACAGTCCATTTTTCCCTTCCTAGGGAGGGACAATTGGATGCATTCTATAGACCTACATGATGCGTACTACCACATAAAGATGGATCACCGCTCCCGGAGGTTTCTCCACTTCTGGCTAGGAGCCAATCACTACCAGTTCAGGGCACTGCCATTCGGTCTCTCAACAGCCCCCTGAGTGTTCACCAAGTATATGGCAGTTGTGGTAGCTCATCTTCGACTACAAGGATTCCATATGTTTCCCTATCTAGATGACTGGCTCCTTACCGCTCTGACCAGAAATCTCCTAGTCCGCAGCCTCTCTTACACTCAAGATCTTGTTCCCCGCTTAGGGATTACAATCAACAAAGACAAATCTCAGATGTCTCCAACTAAGACACTGGAATTTATTGGAGTGGTCTTCAACACAACATCCTGTCAAGCTTCTCTTCCCCCTCACAGGCTTTCGAAAATAAGACACCAAATTCAAGACCTTCCTCACATGTTTGTACCAGCAAGTCTTGTACTGCAACTCTTGGGCTCCATGGCAGCTGCCATAACTTTGGTACCACTGGTGAGACTGCACATGAGAATCCTGCAGTGGCTCCTCTCCGCACAAATGTTGTTAACCCACCCACTCAACCACATGATATGCCTTACAAACCATTGCAAGGAGGCTATGGTGGATGGAACCACAAAAGAATCTTTGGTGTCGACTGTTCTATCTTCCCCAACCCACGGCCACGGTGACCACGGATGCTTTTGTGTTAGAGTGGGAGGGACATTTCCAAGGAAAGACTGTCAAAGGCACCTGGACCCCCCTCAAGGCCAACTTGCACATAAATGTCCAGGAACTGAGGGCAGTTCTCTTAGCGTTGCAAGCGTTCCATGCATCCCTGCCTTCGGAGACCATTGCAATTCAGTCAGACAACACGTCAGTCATCTGGTATATCAACAAGCAAGGTGGAACCAGATTTTACCTCCTGTGTCAGGAAGCCATGAGGATTTGGCACTGGGCGATAGCTTCCAATAGCTTTCTTATAGCAACGGCATTCCCAGGAGTTCCAACCATATTGCAGACAATCTGAGCAGGAACATCCTGATATCTCACAAATGTTCCCTCAATCCTGTAATAGCAGCTCAGATCTTCCAACACTGGAGCAAGCCTTGCTGTGACCTGTTTGCTTCCCCCATGAATTACAAATGCAGGAGCTATTTTGCCTTGATTCCCCCTCAGGGGGGAACCACCAAGGGATGCTCTAACACACGATTGGCCCACGGGTCTTCTGTATGCCTTTCCTCCATTTCCCCTCATCCCAAAATTTCTCCAGAAAGCTCAGAGGTTGAAAAGCAAAGTGATCCTCATTGCTCCCTACTGGCCACATCAAGTCTGGTTCCCTTTTCTATGGCCTCATCTGATTCACAGCCTGTGGATCCTGGATCATTCCCAGGACCTATTATCCCATCCTCAGGGATTGATTCATCCAAACCTGCACAGCCTCAAGCTCACAGCCTGGTTCCTCCACTTCCAATGATTGCCAGACTGCCTGGCATCCCATCTCCTGTTCGTGAAATTCTTCTGGCCTCACACAAACCTTCCACTAGAAAGGTTTATTCTAGTAAATGGACTAGGTTCTCTATTTGGGCCAAAGACCAGAACTTAGACCCTTTCTCTATGCCTATTCAAAAGATTCTGCAATACCTGACTACTCTCCTGCATGCAGGAGCCTTAAACTTCAACGATCACTGTACATTTAGCAGCTATCGCCAATTTTCATAATGGTCTTGAAAATTCTTCAATTACATCACACCGCCTATGCAAGACCTTTTTGAAGAAAGTATTACATGTTAAACCTCTGGTCAAGCCTCCCTTAGATCCCTGGGACTTGACTCTGGTGCTTCAGTCTCTTACAGGCTCTCCCTTTGAGCCCTTTGATTCATGTGATTTGAAATTTTTGTCTTGGAAAACCATATTTCTAGTAGCACTCACCTGAACGAGAAGAGTATCTGAGCTGCAGGCCTTTCGTGTCGAGTCCTTACTTGATCTTCCACATGGATAGGGTGTCCCTTCATACTGACCCTTCCTTCTTGCCCAAGGTCATTTCTGTTTTTTCCATTAATTAATCTATTGACCTGTCAGTTTTCTTCCCAAGACATTCTAATAGAGGGGAGTACCTTTTGCACACCCTTGATGTGCACTGACAGCTTAATTGTTATTTGGACAGGACTAAATCTTTCAGGAAAACAGACCAATTGTTTTTGGCCTTTGCAGGACCCAGATTAGCTAAACCTGTTTCCAAAGTGATTTTATCCTCTTGGCTTAGAAGCATCATTACCTTTATCTACCAACAGAATAAGCTACCCTTACCTTCCAGAATAAAGGCTCATTCTACCAGATCTATGGATACCTCTGTAGCTTTTCATTCCAGAGCCTCTATGAATGATATATGCACAGCAGCCACGTGGGCAAGACCTCATACCTTCATATCTCATTACAAATTGGATTTGGCCTCCAGGGGAAGAGTATTTTTTGGTTCTATGGTGCTCAGGAATATCCTTCCTTAGGGCCACCCAGGACTCAAGTAGCTGGGGACTCGGTCCTAATTGTAAAGAACAAATAAAAATGTACAACTTCAGATAAAGAAGTTATGTCTTACCATAACATTCTATCTGAGTTGTAGATCTTAATTCATTCTTTACTTCCTGCCCTCCTTCCCCCTGCCTGGACTCCTGGTGGACCTTGTGTAGTCCTGGTTAGGGTATCTGCTCAGACAGAGCCTCCTACTTTTCCTATTACTACATCTTTATCTAGGGTGGGCAAACTCGATCTGGAGTAGTTAGGAGAGGAGCATTGTGGGTAGGTTCTTAGCTGAGAGTTTTTGGCTTGTGCGAGCTGGGAAACGGCCGTATCGGTTCCGAGGATGGAACCGAGGTCCTAAATGTAAAAAATGAATAAAGATCTACAACTCAGATGGAACGTTATGGCAAGACATAACTTCTTTTTTCATGGTTTCACAATATTGAATTTTACATTTGGACTGGGTCGTGGTTTTAAATTAGGGTTACCACCTTTTCAAATGCCCAGAGTGGGACATTTTTGGTACAAACGTCAGATTTTGCAAGCCAAAACATACCAACAACCAGTACAAAGAACAGCACTTCACTTTTTTGCCTAAATAAAATGTGTGTAGCATTTTAATAGCTTATTCTTATTATAACATTTAGGTGTTTCAGATACAGAATAACTGTTTTATGCAACTATTACATAAAATATAGGAAATATTTTTTTCCTAAAATCTCAGGACATTTGCCATTTTTACAATTTTTTGCAGGACACAACAGCCCAAAGAGGGACTGCCCCTCGCAAAGTGGGACAGGTGGTAACCCTATTTTAAATGGACCGCGAAGAAATTCCAAAAGCTGAAGCTACAGTTGCCAAACAGTTAATTTCTTGACAGCCCACAGGCTCCACGCACGCTTGCGCAGCACACCGTCTGCTTACAGAGCATGCTCAGGTGTATGGTTTCCTCGCAGAGGAGTATTTTGGATGGCAAACTGATTCTTCGGGTTTAAAGGTCCCAGGGCGGGGTTAACCTCCATGAAGGCGGGTTGCTTAGGTGCTGTTGATGGTCTTGCTGGTGATCGCAGCTTCTCTTGCGGCGGTAGTACGGACAATGTTATCTTAACGCTGGAATGCCTTCCGCGATATTTTGTATTGATCTCAGTGTAGTTTCTTTTATCCCCAACGTGGCAGGTAGTGTTTGCTGGAGCTCTCGGATTATTCCTGCCATTTACAGTATGTAGAATACTGCGGATCCTCATCTGGATGAGCAGAGGAGTTGTAGAAGCAGAGAGGAGCAGAGCATCGGAGGATATTGTTTGTCATACAAACTACAGACATGCTATCCGCTTTGAAGAAGCTGGTGGGCTCCGAGCAGGGGCCCATGCGGGACAGCAAAATAATCCCAGCAGGGCTGCAGTCCATGAACCAGAGCTTGCAACGGAGATTTGCCAAGGGGGTCCAGTATAACAGTGAGTAGATCATTCTTGCAACTGTGTACGTGGGCATTTTAGATTGTGCTTGGGTTCCTGTTGGTGGCAGCAGTGTATTTAAATGATCTACGTTTAGAGGTTTCTGCAGAATTACATTCCCCATTGCACGCGTATGCGTATTTTGTTCCTTAACTTGATAAGTTTTATTTCTGAACTCTGTAGCCTGCTACATCTTAATGACTCATTTCATTACGCTTCCGTGTTTCACTCTGTATTGCCAGCTTTTACTGGTGCTCCTGTGTTACTGTTAGGATTCCCCAGTCCACTCACAGTTTGTTAGCTGTCAGTCACAGGCGCAAGACTCATTGTAGAACTTTATTATGTTAGCTACATTGTTTAAACCCATGGGGGTGGGGGCCGGGGCACCTTTACTGTCCCAAGTTATTAAGACTGCCCAAATAACATTACCCAGTGAGGCAAATCAGCATGCGGTTGCTCATTGGCAGTCTTTAAGAGAGGTGGAGACGGGAAAACACCAGGACATAAGTGATTGTTGTACATCTTGTTTCATATGAATAAACTGCCTTTAAATTTGTCCAAGCAAGCACCGAAGACACTTCTGCCTGGTATCAAGTATGGAAATGTAGTATTTATCACAAAATAAGGACTGCTTGATCCATCTAATTGTGCTTATTGTTGTTACTAGCAGAAGATAATTGTTATTATCAGAAGATTCTTTGTGTCTATTATTGTTACTAGCAGAATATTACTGTTTATTAGTAGAAGGTTATTGTTAACTAATAGAAATGGAAAAAGTCATGGTGACTTCAGAAGCCCTGAGTAGGACTAAAAGGAACCTGAGATTTTGCAAAGCAGTGCTAATCTAGTAAGTGAAAATGAGTGCATTTGCTATTATTCCGTTAAATGAAAGCGCAGTGTTGCACAATTTAAACTGTGTATATAGTTTCATATCCTGTTAAGGTGTTTGCAATAATTTTTTTCTTCTCACGGCTGAAGAAAATGGTTCTTGTCATAACACTGAAGTAGTAGCTTGAAGCAGGAACAGTCACAGTGGCTTCAGTGGCAAAGTTAAGTATGCATCCTTTACTTAAGATGCTGCATGAATTATAGAAGACTGAGTTCTCGATACACCATGTATGTTGGGAGTGTAAGCATCATATCCTTATTTTGTGATCTTTATGTCTTGACTTACAAAAATGGAGCTCTGTTCCACAACAACATTAAAAAGCTACACACCTGTAGAAATTAATCCAAGGAAGCCAACACTTCACAACATTAAAAAGCTACACACCTGTAGAAATTAATCCAAGGAAGCCAACACTTCACAACATTAAAAAGCTACACACCTGTAGAAATTAATCCAAGGAAGCCAACACTTCACAACATTAAAAGCTACACACCTGTAGAAATTAATCCAAGGAAGCCAACACTTCACAACATTAAAAGCTACACACCTGTAGAAATTAATCCAAGGAAGCCAACACTTCACAACATTAAAAGCTACACACCTGTAGAAATTAATCCAAGGAAGCCAACACTTCACAACATTAAAAAGCTACACACCTGTAGAAATTAATCCAAGGAAGCCAACACTTCACAACATTAAAAAGCTACACACCTGTAGAAATTAATCCAAGGAAGCCAACACTTCACAACATTAAAAAGCTACACACCTGTAGAAATTAATCCAAGGAAGCCAACACTTCACAACATTAAAAAGCTACACACCTGTAGAAATTAATCCAAGGAAGCCAACACTTCACAACATTAAAAAGCTACACACCTGTAGAAATTAATCCAAGGAAGCCAACACTTCACAACATTAAAAAGCTACACACTTTGTCTAGAATTGCATTATTCATTTTTAGGCAGGAAACAAGAGATGCAGTGTGAACATCCTGGAATGTCGAGTTGAAGAATAAAGTTGTCTAGATCTGAAGAGGAAGATGTGGAGAGCAGATGTCTGGCAGTAGATTCTGAATGGATGTCCGGAGGAAGATGGAATTGGCTATCAGTAGGGACTGGGGAACCTTGGAGAGCAGACTTTTACTTTTTAATTTAGCATGAAATATGTAAAATAATAGTGCACAAAAAAGGGATGAGAGAAGAACAACTGAAGGACAGACTGGGACTATGTAGACCTCTGATTTCTGTATCAGACTATTCTTATGTTAGTTGTCTTTCATCTGTTTTCTTGAATTACATCATTGTTTTTTATTCTGTTGTTTACTCAAGAAGGTCATTCCACCGTTTCCAACTCATTCTGTATTAGACATACTTTGTCACATTACCTTTGAACCGACTTAATCTTCAGGTTGCTTGTTCTGTTTTCATATCTCATGTGCACAGGCCTAAGTGGGACCCGCTTAAGTTGCTGAGATGATTGAAGTCACGAGTGTTACTTCTGGTCCTCATTCCTTGATGGCATGATGGAAGGGGTTAGTTAGTATAACTGATGCAGCCAGGAGAGAGAAAATAATTTAAGTTTGGAAAAAAAATATCGGACTGCTGTTGGCAGAGGTGATGGTGGTGTGGTTGGGAGAAATCTTGTGTGGACATGGATTTCAGATCAACCATTTTAATTTGCTGTTTTGCAGATGTATCAGTATTTGTCAGCTGTCTGTGATTTTGCAGAATGCCTCGATTTTACTTCAAATGTATGTGTTGGGGACCTGTATTTGTAGTTTCTTTTTAAATCTTTTATTAATGCATTTTTTTTCACTCTCTTCCAGCAATGTTTAATCTTTTTTTCTCTGACTGCATGCCTATTTCTCTAACTCCCTCTTATGACTCTAGCACCTTTAATGACACCCAAGTTGCCGTGTAGCTGAGAGGTCATCATGCACAAGCTCCATACCTCTCAACTTCTTTACTCAAGAACTCTGGACATAGCCAAAAGTAATGGATGGAAAGGCCCCCAATCAGGGTCAGTTTCTAAATATTAATCTGTTTCACTTAAAAAGCTAATAGAACCACAGGGTTTGTGTCAGCTAGCATTTTTTTAAACAATAAGTTGTATGAAACTCTACTCACTGGCATTATTAACTGACTGTAGCCCTCATCAGTTTACCAGAAAGTCAAACACGTTATGAGGGATGGAGAGCAAGTATAAAGCAAAATTAGGGCATTTTGCAACATCAGGTACAGTTGAAAGCATGTGCATAGCTGATGATTGTATTGTGCATACCTGCTTATTCCTGCCAACATATTCGTAACCACAAAAACTACAAAGGTATAAAACAAACACTATGTTAATGGGGGAGGCCTGATTATGCCAAGTATTATCAAAACATTCTTTATTTTAGTAATATTTAGAAGCAGCATGGTTCTGTATGCACAATTAAGTTCATGTCTGTATAAAGAAGAAATTTCAGACTTGCACATGGGCTGCTGTCCCGGGATATGTAATCACAGTACCATGTAGTTTAATTGCAAGCATTTTTTTTACAGTTGAACTGCACACAATATTTGGATCTTAGGACTTCATAAGGGCCAGATTTAGCAACGTAAGAGAATTTGTTAGTGAAGTACTGTCCGAGAAGCTGCACATTCATGGAAGTGTTGATTGCACAAATGTTTAGAGCTCGATAAAACTGTGGAATCCGTGGCGGAGTACATAAGCTAAAAACGTGATGTACAAAAGATTTGAACAACTAAGTGCAAAGCAGAAAGTAACACAATATTCAGCCACCTGAAACAGTGTTTGTTTGCATAGTGAATAAGTGTGCCATTTAATGATGAGGGAGGCTGTTCTGATGGTGGTAGTAATGTGTAAGTTTTTCTTTTATGTGGCAAGGATCAGTAAAGCAGACTCCCTTTCATCCTATTCCTGTGTAGAATTCCACATGTGGGGTAAGACACCCTCAAATTCCACATCTGAGGTAAAACACCCTCAGAGGAAAGAGAGCGTCTCATTTTATGGGAAAACCAAGTGTTTCCCATTTCCCCAGATGCTGTGTAACCTCAAAGTAGGAAAACACTGTTTGATAGTTTGTATACTGGGGCAAAGGTGAAGTATGTTTATACACTTGTAATTGTTTTCCTGTCACAATTCACTTTAATTGACAGCTGCTTCTTCAGTACCAGAAAGAGTAGTTACAGTCAATTCTGTAATCCCAGATGATACTGTTGTGAAGTTAACCTTACAAGAAATGTGTTAAGGTCTTTGTATTGTGTATTTGTGTTCAAGGTCTTTGTATTGTATATTAGTTTTTTTTTTTGTGTGCCTGTGGATCTTTTATAACCCATGTCCTTGTAAATTAAGATGATTAATGCAGTTTATCAGTTGTGAATTTTGTGGTCAAGGTAGCTTATTTTGGTAGTATGAGTGTCAAAATTATAACATATAGCCAAGAAAAAAAGTTTCTGTATAGAGATAGCAGGAAGGATCGGAAGATGATTCTTAGTTCTCTGTGAAAATGGCAGAGAAAGGTAGGATAGCAACAATATTCGCGTATTGTAAGGTAGTTTATAGTCAGCATGACTGAGAATTGTACTGAAAAAAGCAGGAGAGGGCAAGGGAAAGCTGTCAGAATAGCATATTGTTTGGACTGTGGAAAGGACAGCAGATATTTAGTCCTAAAATACTTTTAGGTGCATGTGAAATGAAGAAAAATATGGGAAGAGTGCAAAGGGTGTCCGGATGCAATAAACAAGTACTTCTTTTAGTTTTTACATGTTTTAGGGCAGGTTGAAAGCAATTGTCACAAAACTGCGATATGTATGCGATGGTTGGAAAAGGTACAGTGGAAACAACAAGCTGTAATATTCTATGGAGAGAGAGGGGGTTGATCTAGGCCCCTTCATGGAAGAAAAGTTTCTAAAAGAATTTGTGAATGTTTTTTTCACTCCAAGACTCTGAAAGGATGTTTAAGTAGAGTTACTGAAACTGTTCAGATTTTTGTTTTGCGAACTTGGAATGGTGTACCTGAAATGAATGTGTTGTATATTTCTCTTAACAAGAATGGGAATAAAAAAAGATGAAAATGTGGGCCAGTTTACTCTCTGGTAGGAGTAATGTAAAACCAGTTTCTTTAGGAAATAATCCTTTAAGTACAAACTAATGGAATACTTTATTTGCCAAGCCCCTTGGTCAAGCTTTTTGCACATGACATAGAGCCTTCATGTGTAGTGCATGCTGATAGTGGGCAAAATGGCATGATCAATGGTGGCAACCATGATTAATTACTGTTATATTAAGGAACTATCAGAAATGTATAGTTTAACTGTTTAGTTCTGTTGTATAATAAACTTATTGATACGCTTTATTTCTGTAAGCTGAAATTTATTTATTTTTTGTTTGTTTTTAACTTGTCTAGAGCACTGACTCATATGGACCTTTTTTCTGATGCAGCCTGGGAGCACAGTTTGGTTAAGTGACTTGCTTAGAACTGCATAGTATGTAAATGAAGGCTGAGAGAATTCAACTCTGTACTATGTCAAGTAACTTGTTAAATCTCATAGCCTTAGTCTTCTGTGCTAACTGCCAGACAAGGGTGTGTGCTCCCACAGACACGCACAGAAACACACACTTGCACAGATACCCACCTCCTTCCATCTAAACTGTACTGGCTTAAATATTTGTGTAAAAAGAGGTTAATGGTCTCTTTATTCAGGAACAGGAAACCTTTACTTCTCAGAAAGTTTAAGAAATGCTTTCAGTGTATTAATTTCCAAATTGTCAGCCACAAGTACTATGTCTACCTCCATTTTGTGTCTAGTCTACTCTCACGTTAACACTTTTGGTAATGCTTTCTGTTACAGTTTTCCCACTCCATCCTGTCATTTATAGCTTCCCTTGTCATCAGCTAACTTTGAACTATTTACCACAAACATGTCTGCCTTCTGCTTCTGTTCTTGCTTTGATTTTACTGTTGGTATGCACCTTTTCACTCTGCCTAACAAATATGTAGCTTGCGGGTGGCCTAAACCCCTGCCTTTTTGTCATCTGTATACCAGATATTTCTCACCATAGGTTCATAGGTTGGTACTAGGCTATCGGCCCTAGGACCTATACAAGCCTAGCCATAACAATTCCCTGGATATTTCTTCCCACAGTATTTACTTCTCTGGACCCCTTTTTAGCAGGGCGACTGACATGATCCCCGGATGAATTTCCTATCTTCAATCCAATCATCAATGTTCCTTTTGAAGAGGGCCAAGGAGGCGCTCTGCTTGACATGTATGGGGAGTCTCTGGGTCAGGAACCTATCCCTCCAGCATGTTTTGTTCATTGTGATGACAAGGTTTAGATCCCTGGAGCGTGTGGCTCTGAGGGATTGGAATTTCTTTAAGTGGAGCATGTCCAACAGCTCAGGGTTTGACATGGCCTTGTATGTTAAGCAGAGATTGCCTCAGGATTTGACATGGCCTTGTATGTTAAGCAGAGATCGCCTCTGAGTAGACGATATGCCACAGAGTATAGCTGGAGTTTTTTTAGATGGTCAGCATGTAGCATCTGCTTTAGGCCTGTGATTCTTTTAGTGAGGTATTTCTGTGGCCTTTCCAGCTGTTGCAGATGTCTTGTGAGGTACATACCAAATGAGGCATTATACTTTATAATGGGTCTAATGAGGGATGAGTACAGTGGGACAATGACCTCCTTTTTTCTGGATGAAAAGCCCTTGGTGATGAGGTGTGCCACATAGGATTTCCTGACTGTTGTGGCAATGTGGTTATCGAAAGTGAGACCACTGTCCACCTGTGTCCCTAAGTCTCTCATCACACTTTCAATGTTTAGGGTACTGCCACCTATGTGGTAATTCATGTGTACATAAGGGGATAACTATACATTTCTTGGCATTAAGCTTGAGCCCATGGCTCTGGCACCAGGCATCTGTTTCTGTAAGGCCCTTTTGTAGAATATCCACATCATTTGGGGATTCAATAATGGCTCCCAATTTGCAGCCATCTGCGAACTTTGTTAGCCAGAGTCCCTTAGTGTTGGCCTGTACTTCAGAGAAGTAGATGCCAAACCAGAGTGGTCCCAGGACTGAACCCTGAGGTACTCCACTTGTCACTTGTCTGGAGCTGGATTTGAAGTCGGCTACTTTTACAGTCTGGGTTCTGTCAGTAAGCCAGTTGGCAACCCATTGAGTGACATAGGGATTTATGCCTGGCTTAGTAAGTTTATCTATGATTCCAGAGTGGGGGATGGTGTCAAAGGCTTTGGCGAGGTCCAGATATGCTGTGTGGACCGCCTTACCCTCGTCCACAGCTCTGGAGACTGATTCGAAGAAGTCAGTCTAGTTCAGGAGACAAGATCGGCCCTTCACAAACACAAACTGGGTGGGGTCCAGTGTTTTAAGGTTGCCAATGTCTTTGTTTATAAGTTCCATGATAATGCATTCCATGCCCTTGCAGATCAGGCTTGTCAGACTGATGGGATGATAGTTCCCGGGATCCAAGGCAGATAACTTTAGCTGTGCACCACTCAGTGGGCACGAAGCCTCAGTTGAGGCTATGTTTAATCATAGCCTCAGTTGAGGCTATGATTAAACATGACACTTGGGTGATGTGCCAGTTCATTTTGTAGTTCATGTAGTACACAGCCTGGGATGTCATCTGGTCCCATGGATGCTGTATTCGTAGCTTTGGAGAGTGCGGTTTCTACCTGTGTGGCCGTGATTACCGGAATTTGGCAATCTTTTGGTATTGAGATGGACCCTTTAGGGGGTGAGAGGGGGGTGAAGTTGGCACTAAATCTATCTGTCAGTATACTTAATGCCATTCTCTTGTAACTCAGAGCAGATCTGAGCATTACCATTTAGATTCTTGATATAACTATAGAATGCCTTGTGGTTGTCTTTGGAATCTTTGACAATTTTATTTTCGTAACTAGCTTTTGAGGATTTTGAGGGATTTCAGCTTCTTACTGAGGCTGGTGAGGGAGTTTTTTGCATCCTGGGATTTTCCTCTTTTCTGCAACAGTTTATTCTTTCTGTTGTATAGTTTGTTTATAGCAGGGAACCACCAGATTGGCTTCCTTTTTTTGGAGAAGAGCATCTTGGTTCTATTTGGGATGGCACGATTCATGCACGAGTGGATGTGCTCGTACAGTGCTTTAGTGTAGGATTCTGCAGTTGAACCTTTAGATCCCGTCTACATGGGTGTCATGAAGTTTGTCACTTATGACTTCAGTAGCATGAAGTTGGCTTTGGAGAAAAAACGTTTCCTTACTGGGGGGTGGGGGTGGGGGTGGGATGTGAATGTCAAGGGCGATTTGCTTATGGTCAGACCTGACCAATGAGGGGGTGACCACTGGTGTGGAGCATCTATCTCCCATGTTGGTAATGACCAGGTCTAGGATTTGCAGTCCCTGGTGGGACAATGGATTAGTTGATCCAGGGCATTGGAATTTATGAATTCCAAGAACAGTTGGGAAAAGGAGTTGGTACCCGAGTAGTTTTTCCAGTTAATGGCAGGGTAGTTGAAATCACCCAGTATTAGGGTGTTTGGTTGTATCTTAATATTTTCCAGTATCTTGTATGACTGTCTCTACCTATCTATTAAGAATGCCATTTTCTCTTACCACTCAAAGATGGCTGCAGTTGTCCCATCCAAAGACTGTTTATGTACCTCTAGCTTCACCTTCCCTTCCATGTCCTTATTACCTCCTTTGTCCTAGCATACCTAAGCAAGTTTTGCATGCATTGTGCTGAAGAGTAACGCTTCAGAGCATGCTAGGTGGTTTTGGTAATTATCTCCAAAGCCTTTGACTGCTTAAGTCAAATCTGCCCCCAAATTGTGTAGTAGAGCTACAGTCAAGGCAAATTGCTTTCTCTATAGTTACTTACATAACTACTTCAATAAGGCAAATGTTGATGCTTACATCTCTTCTAATTTCACGGGTATCTCATTAATCTATTTGTTGCTTCCATTTGTCCAGTGACTTATTAACCTCTTTTTGACTGTGGCCAGTATGGAACTGATTTTGAAGGTACTACTTGTTAGCATGACGTTAACTTCAAGACTTTTGTTTGAGAAGAATACACATTTTTAATGTATTTATGTAGTAAATAATAAAGTTTTCTATGACTGGCATCTTAGCTGCCTTTTGTAAATTAATAGGTTCACAGACACTTACTAATCTATTGATCTGTGAGTAGGGTTGCCACCTTTCTACTGTGCCATTTCCTGACAAACAAGCCCCGCCCCATGCACAATCAAGCCACACCCATTCCTTTTAATAGCCACACCCCTTTACTCCACCCTTCAGCATAATCACGGTGATGACAGACTAGAAAGACAGATCTACAGTCCAAGCATCTTATACAAATCATGTAATCATATATTCACTGTAACATCAAATGAGCTAAGCTTTGGTATAGACGGTATACCCTAGAAAACACAGATAAAAGGTAAACAGTTGTGATGACAAACTAGACAAAAAAGCTACATTTAAGCCTCACTATACTACGAAGACTGTACACCCTAGAAAGACACCCTAGGAAGAAACACAGGTCAAGGTAAACATCACGGTGATGACAGACTAGAAAGACAGATCTACAGTCCAAGCATCTTATACAAATCATGAAGTCATTATACATTCACTGCAACCAAGTCCAAAACCAGATTAGAAACTGTTCTAGTTAATCACCACATGTTGAACATCTAGATAGTTACACACATCTTGTCACCATCAATGAATGAGATAGTGCCAGCACAGCTAGTGAATTAATATAAATTTAATATTTAAAAAATTCACTAGTAGCTGTGCTGGCAATATTTCATTCCCCTTGTCACACTAATCTTTGAAAATCTACCTTAATTCCAAAGAATCCATTAAAAAAAAATCCACTTACCTCCAGAAAAATCAGCAGCAGGGCTACTAAAACAAGCTCTCAGCAGCAGAACAGAACAGGCAGCTAAAGGGCCAGCAAGCAGGGGAACACACCACCACCCAGTCCACAGCACTTCTCCTCCAGCAAGCAAGGCAAGCAGCAGGGCTAAGGCAATCCTTCCAGGCAGCAGGGCTTCCAGGCAGGGCTTCCAAGCAGGCAGGGCTTCCAGGCAGGGCTTCCAAGCAGGCAGGGCTTCCAGGCAGGGCTTCCAAGCAGGCAGGGCTTCCAGGCAGGGCTTCCAAGCAGGCAGGGCTTCCAGGCAGGGCTTCCAAGCAGGCAGGGCTTCCAGGCAGGACTTCCAAGCAGGCAGGGCTTCCAGGCAGGGCTTCCAAGCAGGCAGGGCTTCCAGGCAGGGCTTCCAGGCAGGCAGGGCTTCCAAGCAGGCAGGGCTTCCAGGCAGGGCTTCCAGGCAGGCAGGGCTTCCAGGCAGCAGGCAATCCACTGAAGACGATGTCCAAGGCTCCAAGCAAGAATTCCAGATCTTAAGCAGCACCCTTTGTACTACAAAAGTAAAAGGTAAAAACTTATGCTGACTGAAGCACCGCTTTATATTCTTAAATTTTCGCGGGCTTTGCAGGGCTTTTACTACTAACTCTACGTGTTGATTGGCTGCTTGCTGCACGAGCCTCGTCTGCAGCAAGCAGCCAATCAACGAGAGTCCAAGACGGGTCATGGGAATGTTTTTTTTTTTTTTTTTTAATACGCGCTGACGAGCCTGACGCTATTTCTGGACTCCGATTACAAGAACCGGAGAACCGGAGTGCCCTACTGATTTCCGGGCACTCCGGAAAAAAAACGGAGGGGTGGCAACGCTATCTGTGAGGATAGTTATAAGCCTAGCCACACCTTCCCCCAGCAGTTTTTAACTCTTTATTATTTTATGCTTGAGTAATCCAGAGTGGGTGTTAATTTTTCATTGCTCTGTATGTACTGGTATTTGCCCCCTTCCTGATTTCTTATTTTTCTGCATGTTTGTCACACTTAAAAGTTTCAGATCATCAAACAAATATAAATATTAGACAAATATAACCCAAGTAAACACAAAATGCAGTTTTTAAGTGATGATTTTATTTATTAAGGAAAAAAACTATCCAAACCTACATGGTCCTATTTGAAAAAGTAATTGCCCCCTAAACCTAATAACTGGTTGTGCCTCTCTTAGCAGCAACAACTGCAATCAAGAGTTTGCGATAACTGGCAATGAGTCTTTCACATTGCAGTTGAGGAATTTTGGACCACTCTTCTTTGCAGAATTGTTTTAATTCAGCCATATTGGAGGGTATCCGAGAATGAACCACCTTTTTAAGGTCATGCCACAGCATCTCAATTGGATTCAAGTCCGGACTTTGACTAGGCCACTCCAAAACCTTCATTTTGTTTTTTTAAGCCATTAGGGGCTGGACTTGTTTTGGATCATTGTCCTGCCGCAGAACCCTTGTGCTTCATCTTGAGGTCACAAACTGATGGTCGGACATTCTCCTTCAGGATTTTTTGGTAGAGAGCAGAATTAATGATTCCATCAATCACAGCAAGTCGTCCAGGTTCAGAAGCAGCCCCAGACCATCACACTACCACCACCATGTCTGACTGTTGGCATGATGTTCTTTTTCTGAAATGCTGTGTTACTTTTACGCCAGATGTAATGGGTCGCACACCTCCCAAAAAGTTCAACTTTTGTTTCGTCAGTCCACAGAATATTTTCCCAAAAGTCTTGGGGATCATCAAGATTTTTTTTGGCAAAAGTGAGACTATCCTTTATGTTCATTTTGGTCAGCAGTGGTTTTCGCCTCAACTCTGCCATGCATGCCATTTTTGCCTAGTCTCTTTCTTATGGTTGAGTCATGAACACTGACCTTAACTGAGGCAAGTGAGGCCTGCAGTTCTTTAGATGTTGTTCTGGGTTCTTTTGTGACCTCTTGGATGAGTTGTTGCTGTGCTCTTGGGGTAATATTTTGTAGGCCGGCCACTCCTGGGAAGGTTCACCACTGTTCCATGTTTTCCCCATTTGTGGATAATGGCTCTCACAGTGGTTCGCTGGAGTTCCAAAGCTTTAGAAATGGCTTTGTAACCTTTTCCAGATGGATAGATGTCAATTACTTTTTCTCATCTGTTCCGGAATTTCTTTAGATCACAGCATGATGTCTTCCTTTTTGGGATCTTTTGGCCTACTTCACTTTGTCTGGCAGGTTCTATTTAAGTGATCTCTTGATTCAACAGTTCTTGGCAGTAATTAGGCCTGGGTGTGGCTAGTGAAATTGAACTCAGCTTTCCCAAAATTGTGATTAACCACAGTTACTTCATGATTTAACAAGGGGGGCAATTACTTTTTCACATAGGGCCATATAAGTTTGGATAGTTTTTTTTCCCTTAATAAATAAAATCATCACTTAAAACCTGCATTTTGTGTTTACTTGGGTTATCTTTGTCTAATATTTTAAATTTGTTTGATCTGAAACATTCAAGTGTGACAAACATGCAAAACAAGAAATCAGGAAGGGGGCAAATATGTTTTTATTGCACTGTATTGGGACATTACGTGTTGCTCCTTCCCATAAGGGACATGGGTACTAAGCCAGGGATGAATTCATGGTTTCCCACCCAGTCGTCCAAAGCACAGTCCTTTGAATCATGTGCAGGGGAACACAGTTGCATAGGAGCAGTATTCTCTGTTACACTTCTCTATCCCTCCAACGTGTCATGTTTACATTGTGTTCCAACGTGTCATGTTTACATTGTGTTCCAACGTGTCATGTTTACATTGTGTGTTTGTGTCTGTGTAGACATGTGTAATAGGTCTGCTATTAGAATGTTTATTCAACTGAATCGCACTTAATAAAGTGCAGAAGTCTATAGATAGCATGTGATGGTGTTGTTTTAAGAGTTGTTAAGGAAGTGAGTGTACTACAATATGAGTGGATTGGCAATGGCCACCATTATGTCACAATCCCATATCTACAGATGGCTTGTGTTTGTACACCAGCACTGATTCACTGTGGATAGTGTTTCAACACTGTCGTGCAACTCTGGAGATAGCACATATAAGTAAGGAGGGTACAGGGGAGCAGGAGGCTTTCCCCCCTGCAAATAATTATTTTACAGAATCTTTATTGTCTAGAATATTTTCTGTCAGGTGTGATTTCTATTCAGTGATTTGTGATTCATTCACATGAACATTCAGTCAAATGTCATAGATACACACACACACATTTTGTTGGAGTTTTTCACATAATTGATCTGGGTCTGTTTTCAGGCATGACCTAATTTAATAATTTAACATGTACAAACATCATCAGAGATGTTACTAGGAGGGTGCAAAAAATGAACTCACAAACAAAATTATTAAGGAGCAGTAAAATGAGACCACAGGCAAACAATCTGTAAATAAATTTTAGGCATGGAAGGCATGTAACTGCAGTGTTTCCTTTTGTATTGTACTCACTGTTGCTTAATGTATCTCCTGTAGCAGTACTAAGCATTTACACCTTAAACTTTACAGTGTTAACTTTTAAGAAGTATAGACCGTGTAAAATAGTACATTTGTAGACAGAAAAAATTGGTTTAAGTTCTATTTTAATTGTATTAGGTCCTGCCTGTGGGAGTCTGTGCAAGCCTCAAGTATGTGTGGTGTCTTGGTGCTTTTTTTTTTCAAAACACTAAAGAGTGATACAGGACGTGCGATTACGTCTCCTAAAGCAAATGCCATATCCTTTGCTTGCCTGTTTATCTTTTATATATTCCTACCCACTTATTTCTGTCATTCTACTGCCTGTTATGCTCTAGAAAGTGTGATTATATTAACTTTTCCTGTGTCGTATCCTAGTCTCACCAACTATCCTGTAAGATAAGGATTCACTCTCTAATGTGAGTGCACAGATCTTGGTCTGTAAATATGGCAATTTGTACAGGCTGCTAACAGCACTGCCCCGTAATTGAATTAATTATGTCGTCAGTATATTTTTAAGAGTGTAAAATCAATATTACAGTAAATATCTTTACTACAGCAAGTACCTTTGGTGGAGACTGTGACAACCCTCCCTCTGATAGAATTTCCCTAGCAGTAAAGATTGCCCTGAAAACACAGTGTAGTGAGTCGGTCAAGCTAAATACGTAATTTAGAACAGTTCTTTACCCACTCCACTTAAATTATTACTCTAGGATTCCACATTCTAGTGCCTACATTGTATTCTCTAGCATTCTGCATTCTTGTCCCTTTGTTGTATGTTTTTCTATAACTATCAGCATGCATTTTTTTTTCTTTTAACAATTCTCTATCTTTGATCTCCCATATAAATTATTTCCGGTAACAAGTACTGTACCCTACCCTACTCTACATTCTCATCCACTCCGCCTCATTTACATTTCATCACTAGCTCTTCCCACACCTCCAGTTTACCTATCGCACACCCCCTTCACCTTATCCCAGCCTACCAATATATCTATAGTCTCTACAACATCCCCATTTCATATCTTCTGTTATATAAATAATGAAAAAATGAGTTACATCCTAGTCTCACTTTATTTCTTTGCCTATTGGCTTACAATACAAACTACAGCAAACTCTCTACCACCCACAGTCAACCCCAACATACTCTCCGATATCTCTTAAAACATGCCAACGTCCTTCTCTAAGATAATGTCTCCAATCTTTCACATCACCACTATTAACTGCTTCACAAAAAAGTCACAAATGGCAATTCTCACACCCTCAAATTCAACTGTAGACTGAAATTAAAGTTCAAAGTGGCAATATCCCTTTCACCATATTTCTAAGTGGTGACCTCCACCTAAACCCAGGTCCAACACTAGGCAACAACACACCCACCACCAGTTTTATAAGATACCAGCAGTAATATAAAGAACTACTAGGGCCTAATGATCTGTCATGCAAACGTCAAAGCCTCTGTAACAAAATCCCTGAAGTTCATGCCTGGCTAGTTCACCACTCTCCCGATATTCTTTTTGTCACAGAGACCTAGCTTAAAAAGAAGTAAAGGATGATGAAACCTGTCAAACTCTATCCAGCTCTGTGGCTTAGTCCAACTGATCAAGTTGCCTACAAAGTATAACAAAAATCCCAAAAGGGAATCTGTTTTGGACTGGATGCTTGCATCTAAGCCAACAAAACATACTGGCACACTGCCAAATGCCTTAAGTGACAATCTCCCAACTTACCTTAATAGTCATTGGTCACAATTAAACTGTAAGGAACCTAAGTAACTTCTAAACTGAAAGTTTTATAAATGAACTACATTACATTTGGAACATACAAAAACCTTGTGTCTAGTTGATGCTGTCTTGCATGCCCCCATCAGAACCAAAAGTCAAAGCAAATCCTGCCCCATGCTTATTTAAAAATACCAAACGACTCATGAAAATATGGCTGCAAAATAAAATGCCCACAAATCTGCTCCAACTAAGAAAGTAAAAATACAGGATAAACATCACATTAGAAATAATTATAAAACTATTAAATGACAATAAAAAAAGCAAAGCAAATCTCAACCAAATAGCAACATTTCTGGTCCACAATAAGTAAACTGTTAAACCCTGGAAAAATTCTATCCCTGTA
The DNA here is from genome assembly GCF_019279795.1 of Protopterus annectens. NCBI lineage: Eukaryota > Metazoa > Chordata > Ceratodontiformes > Protopteridae > Protopterus > Protopterus annectens. The sequence goes on along the minus strand of NC_056750.1, from coordinate 785,286,212 downwards.
CAATCAACCTCTCAACAGAACAAAAACATAGCAACCCAATTTACTTCTCACTTTATTCAGTCTGTTGCCACTCTAGTCGAACATAAAATGAATGACATCATTTTCAAAAAAAACTTGCTGTAAAGTACAACCCTGAAGCATAGAAAAATCACTGCCATGCACATCTCTAAAATGACATGCCAAAATCTTGTCTTCCTTTTGATTTTTATGTTCCATTAACCTCACTTTAAAACCTTTTGTTTCACCAATGTAAAAGAAACCACACAGGCATCTTAAGGCATAAATAATCCCCTTGCTGTTACATGAAAAATGCCCCTTGGTACATATTTAATTTTATTCGCGTATTCAAAGGAACATATTATAAATGCAACAGTTGTTCTATTTGCAAATATATAAGTGCCATTAGATGTTGGACAAACAGTTAGTTACTTTTTGGTAAGACAAAATTTCCATGAACAAACATGTCCTTTAAACGTCTTCCCCATTTGTATGACATCATAAGGTGCTTACTTAAAATTTTACTCAAATCCCCATCCTTGTGGAGAAAATTTGAATAATATCTTACAATACTCCTAACTTCTTCACTTTGAATGTTATAAAATACATCTGTTCATTCTTGTTGCCGCTATTCTCACTACCCCCATTAAACCACAACCTGTCACTAACATTATTTTTTGATTTTAACACAAAGAGTTTTTGCTTAGCTTCTTCTGTTGCTTTCCTACTATAACCTCTGTTATAAAACATAATGGAAGTATTGTATATTTCTTCCAACAAATTTGTCTCAACATTGCATATTCTAGATCATCTTAAAAAGTTCATCATATGGCAAAGATGATATAACATGGGTAACAACTAGTAGCATACAGGTACTGGCTTCCATCTACAAATTTTCTATGTATCCCAGTACAAATTTTGCCATTATCCAAACCCTTAAGTGTCAGATCTAGATAAGAGACCTGGGTTCCATATTTGTAGCTCATCGAAAGACGAACTGAATGTATTTTGTTGTAAATCAGCAACAAACTGCAAAATTTCACTCTTGCCCCCTTCACATATAAAAATTAAATCATCTATAAAACGAAAATAATATTTTACGTAATTCTTAACAAAAATACATTTTATAGAAACAAACTAATTCAAAATAAGCCATAAATAAGTTTGCATACATGGGGCAAATGGTGCTCCCATGGCTGTTCCCTGTTTTTGCCTAAAAATGTCATTATGTGCAAAAAAAAATATTACTTAAACAAAAATAAGTCAAATCAACTAAATAATTTAAGGTGCTAGCCCCCAAAAAATGCATTATAGCATGAGGTCCATCCTTATGTTGGATTGGTGTAACATCCAGCGTTATCCAATATATGTTTTTATTCCACTTAACATGAGAAGTCTTATCCAAAAAATCAAAAACCTCTAATATTCTTACTTATCCAGTCTAAATCTTAATAAAGTTCTTTATTGCTGAAAACTGTGTCCTAATCTAGAAACAAAAAATATCTTGTTATTTGAATACACAAAGACAGCTTGACCTTTCTAACTGTAGGCCTGTACCCATACTCTTACCACGATCTAAAATTGCTTCCAATCCCAACTGCTAAAACACATTCTGGAACAAAACCTACTCTTTCCCACTCAACATGGCTTCCAACCAAACCACAACATTACCACCATACTATGGAGAATGGAAACGGAGCTCAGTCTGGTATCCACACTCTACCTGGACTTGTCAGAAGGATTTGACATTGTCCGTTATAGGTTGATGGGAGGTTACAAAGCTAACTGGGTTAATGGCAAGGCAGAATAGCAATGGAGACAGAGTCACCCTGGAATATCCACCTTTGAATTTTTATCCCTGGGATAGTAATCTGTCCTTTATCATGGCTTAATTGCAAAGTGGTCTGCCATTGTTTCATGGTCACTGTAATGAAGTCCGTCAGTGTAGGGTGTATATTATACATTTTTAAGCACTCTTTTCTCCATGAATGTGGGATACTATCAAATGCTTTTTTGTAGTCAATCCATGCCATAATTAGTTTCTTCCCTTTTTTACAGTTCTCCACTATAACTTTATTTAACAACAAATGATCTTTTGTTCCATATGACTTTCTTTTATTGCCCTTTTGTTCTACTGCCCTAATTGAGTTTTCTTCTAAATGACTATAAACTCTGTCGGCATCAAGTCCCGTGTACAGTTTATAAGTCATAGAAAGGCAAGTTATTGGTCTGTAATTTTTAGGGTAGCTTTCAGGTTTACTGTTAAGTAAGAGCATTGTTTTACCTATTGTTAGCCAGGTTGGTGTCTGTTCGGGGTGCGCATATAAATAGTTCTTACTCATGCCTAAATCCTCGTGCAAAGATGTTAAAAAGTTAAGTACTGCATCTGGGCCTGGGGTTTTCCAGTTAGAGGCTTTTCTTAACTTTGTTTCAATCTCTCTGGCTGTTACTTCATCCCATTTCATATCCTGTACCTTTAAACTTCTTATTCTTTTTTTGCTTCTTCTATCCATTTAGCATCTTTATGTTCCACAGGATCTTCATACTTCTCCAAAATGTATCTACTTCCTCTTTTTTTGATGGTCCTTCATTTCCTTTTACCTTATTTCCCAATTCTCTGTAAAACTTTTGGGAGTCGTCAGTAAATTACTTATTTTGTACTTTTCCCTTAATTTATCTGTGTATCTTCTAAGTTTTTTTTGCCTGTGCTGAAATTTTTAGTTTGTTTGCAATTGTGCATGATAGATCCGGATCTATTCTAATACTGTCCATTGATTTAATCACATCTATCTTTTAGTATTTTTGTTGATCTATTCCCTCTTCTATAGTCTTCTAACAGTGACACTTCTTGTCTTAATTGCTTTATAATTTTCTCTATTCGATACTTCTTTGATGGTATTCGATTTCTCCCCTTCCTTTCCCTCACTACCCTGTGTTCTTGTGGTAGAACTTTATCAGTTATTTAATTTAGCTGCACAGTAATATATCCTGTTTGCTTCTGTTATATCACATGGATCTCTATGGACAGTCCTAATTACTGTGTTCATTTGTTTGATCAGACTTCTGACTTTTTGGATTTTATTAACCTTCTGCAGTCTATTTCTCTCATTGATCTTGATATATCTGTCCATGCCATTAAATCAAGCAACTTTTCTCTTAGCTCATTTTCTTCCAAACTAAGGGCACAGCCATTGTTTTCCGTTTCCTGCAGGCATTCTATAGAAAGTTCTATAGCATCTTCCTGTGACACAGTCTCTTCAATTTCATCCTGTGCCACCTGTTGCTCTATCATATGGGAACTCGCTGGCCTATCACTCCTGAACATTGACTGCATCAGTTTCCATAGTTTCCTGTTCCTTTCCTTGCTGTCTAGCTTCAAGTGAACGTTTATACTGGTTTCCTGTGAAAGGCTTCAAAATATCTAGATATGGCACCTGACCAATTGCTGTTCCACTGGTTTCCCCTTAGTTTGGATTTCCATTGCTCTATCCTGTTGTGGTGCTTTCTGAATTAGGTTTTCTACACTGAATCCTTCACTTTCCTGGTACTCCATAACCTCAGTTTCTATTTCTTTATCTTCTCCATTACTAGTCTCGCTTTCTACTTTTCCTCTTTGTCTTCTTATTTTTTGTATTGTAAAGTTTTTCGTGTCTGGATTCCTTTGTCTGTATTTCTCTTCAAATATCTTTGGTGCTGGTCTTTTTGTATTTGTTAGGTTTGCTTTTTCCTTTGCATAAATATTACATCATATTAAATCTCTTTTCCTTTCCCATGTCCATATGTCTTCTTGTCTCCTGATCTTTCTGCTTCTCCTTACTTTGGGGACTCACTCCATCATGCTGTGATGTAGCCTGTGTTAGAACTTCTACATTATATCCTTCACTTTGCAGGCACTCCATAACTTCAACTTCCATTTCTTCTGCTTTACTAATCTTATTTTCCACAGTCCATCTTTGTGATATTAATTTTTTTATTGTGAAATTTTTCATATCTGGATGCCTTTGCATGTATTTCTCTTCAAATATATTTGAGACTGCCTTCTCTCTATATTAGTTAACTTGGCTTTCTCCTTTGCATAAATATTGCACCATATCAAATCTCTTTCTTTCCCATGTCCATATTTCATTTTTATATTTTTTCAGATATCTCTAGGTTTCGTTGTTTATATTTTCACACTTCCTCAGATGCTTCTTTTTCCAAACCGATCTAAGTTTCTTGATCTATGTACTGTTTTTCAAAAATCTGTTGTATTACTGGACACATTTTTATTTGAAGCTTCTAACAGTTTTTCATGCGGAAGTATTTTTCTTTCCTCTAATGTCTCTGTTAATCGTTTTGTATATCTTTTGTGTCTGGAAATTCTGGGCTTTTTACATAATAGTAACAATACATAATTTTTTTCTTATCCTCAATAGTCCACTCTGTCATCTTTATGGCTCTTCTGTAGCCTATCAGTTTTTGTGGACTGCTACTTCCTTCTGCAACAGGGGGGCCATCCTCCCCCTGGGCCTGGCCTAGCCCCATCGTAGGAATGTTTCTGTATTTTGAGAATTCAACACTGTCATTTTTTCCAGTCCTGGCACCAGTGCGCCTACCAGGATTGGGCACTTTTTTATCCTGGGTCTTGTGAAACCAGCTGTCTTTTTTTTTGTTTGTTTTTGACTTACTTATGTCCTTGATATATGCTGTATAAATACAGTCTATATATCAGTGTCGTCTTGTGTAAAACAGGGTCCACCTTGCGAAGGTACTCACCAAGACTTGAGGATGAATTCATTTCAGCAGTACTACTCTGCTTTGCTTGCTGACTTTTCATCTCTCCATAAGGACACCATTAATAAGGTCCGTAATGCTTTTTTCCATGGTCTTGCAGATGAAGCTAGTCAAGTTTATGGGCCGATACTTCCTACAGTTGTTTGATGGTCCCCCTTTGTGCAGGGGGATTACTGTTGCTGTCCTCCATTCCACTGGAATATAGCCAGTTATCAGGCTGTGGTTAAACAGGGATCCAAGTGGGTCTGCTAGGTCATGTTTTAAGTTGTTTAATAGGCACCCTGGGATGTTGTTTGGTCCCATTGATGCCATGTTTTTGGCCTTGGAGAGCACCAAAATGACCTGCTGTCTTGAGATAATAGGCTGAGGAACGATGGTAGGTATACTTTAGGGAATGACTGGGAGGGGACAAGGCGGTGAAGTTTTTTCCAAATCTGTCAGCTAGCAGGTTGGCTAGTACTCTGGCTATGTATGGGTGGTGCTATCCACAGCCAGTTCAGAGCATAGCTGGGTATTCCCTTTTAGATTTCGGATGTAGTTAAAGAATGCCTTGTGATTATCTGTACCTAGGGAGGCTATTTTTGCTTCATAATTCGCTTTGGAGGACTTAACAGGATTGCTAATTTGTTTTGGGTTTTTTTGTTGTTTTTTTCTAAGTTAGAGAGGGATTTCTTTCTCTGCTGAGACAGTTCCCTCTTGGCCTTAGACATTAGTTTATTTTTCTTGTTGTATAGCCTGTTTGTACTGGGGGTCCACCAGGGTGGCTTGTTTTTTCGTCAAGACCTGGTTTTAATTCAGCCAGGTACAGCCATTTCTATGCAACTAATACTGGGCATTGGTGTACACCTCTGCATAGGCGTCCGTGTTGTCTGCGTTCAAGGGGTCTTTGAAACTTCTTATGCCATCACTTAGTAGGAGGTAATTTGTTTTAGAAAAATTCTTAAGCATTTTTAAGCTTGATGGGGTGTCTGGTCCAGAGCCGGATCATAGCCAAATGGGGCCCTAGGCAGGGTAATTGATCAAGGCCTCCCATACACGCCCCTCCCCAGCCATTTCATTGTCCCGTTACTTGGCTATTTCTCCCCAGTTACCGTAAAGACTGTTCAAAGCTCTGTGTGCATACTGTTTTTCTGATTTACTTCTACAGTGATTACAAATATTTATTTCAAATTTTATAGCACAGACACTGCCAGACATTTTGCTAAACAAAGCGATACAGTCTCATAATGAATTCAGACTTAGCATGGAAACGTCTCTGCCTTGAAACTTACATTCATTGAAACAGCATTGAAACCCACATTTAAAAAAATGCATCTAGCTTATGGTGGATTAAGTTTGCCTCACGGCTGTTTTCAGATTGCAGGTCCTTTGCATACATTTTTAGGAGCATGCATACGTGCATGTGTTCTTTGATTCACTTTCCTGATTGTATTAAGTAAGTTATATTCCTTGTATAATACAGCACCATTTGTTAGTGTGTTTTAAATATGTAGTTTTGAACATTTTTCCAGTAAGCAATGAAACAAAACATATGATCTAATAATGACATAACTGCCCAATTCAGAACATTTCAATCATGAAAGGCTACTCAAACGTTTGTCATTACAATCCACAAATATCAGTCTGTATGCACAATCTCTGCAGAAGTAAAAGTCTTTGGAATAATTCCACATTAAAGAGATCTGTAACTAACGAAGAAGTTGTGCTAGTAAACAACTTTTGATTTCAGTGTTTTATCCACAAATTGAGTGCCTGCTGCCCTTGAACAATAAATTGCCTATACTACATTTAAAAAAAAAATAGTAAGCTAGTAATATTGCAATAGGGAAAGGATGGCAAACTGAGTTTGTAGCTACAAGGCATCTCATCCAAAGGAGGACTTACTCAGGGCTGCAGCATCCCTACCCCCTTTAAAGTACAACACAGTATCAGCGATCTAGCTACATGCTGTAGGATAATTGGTGGATGTCTAGTTGCTTTGATATTTTGGTGTGTGTGTGTGTGTGTGTGTGTGTGTGTGTGTGACCAACCACAGCAGTGTGGTACAAAATATTGTAAGAAACCAGGCTGTAGAGTGCTTGTATGGCAGGCTGCATACTGATATGACTGAAGTTTATTCCGCAGTCTTTCCCTTGATCGGGTTTAGATGCAGTATATTGTAGTGCTTATTAAACCCCCAGATGCATGGATAGATGGAAATAGAAATGATACAATGGAAGAAGAAGATAGATTTTGACTGATTGCTTGGTAACAAAGACTTCCATTTAGCAACCCAACATGACAAACTATACTGCCTGTTGATAGGCATGTCACATTTATATTTGATTCTTGTCAAAAAGAAATCAAATCGTGGAGGGATTAATCTGAGTGACGTAATCATGTCATTTGCCAGATACTGAAACAAAACGTCAGTACTTTCTGAGTTAAGGATCCAAAAAAAAATCCTCCACACCATTTACAAGAGCTATACTAGCTCCTTGTTACAAAGTAAAACACACATCGCTACTTTGTCCGTCAGTGGAAGCAGCACAGATTCTGCGTGCACACAACAGGTTTGTACAGGAATGCCTTCTTTCAAATTCCGCATGTGGAACATGGAAGGGAAGGTGCAAACAACAGGTCTGTGCGATGATGATGCATGCACAGATGCAGCAGGTGTATGCGATTGGATGCAGAGGATCTTCTTAAAGAAGAACATCCTTATATTTTTTTAATTAAAAATTAGTCTGATAGTCCTCTGGCCAGGGGTCCTGTCCCAGCCAGTGGGCCCTGGGTGAATGCCTTGGTTGCCTAGTGCTGGATCTGGCTCTGATCTGGTGTTATAACTATATTGAACAAGACTGATTTATTATCCAGTCTTACCAGGGAGGACATCACATGGGGGGGGGTTCAGTGCTGTCCCATGTTAGTGAGTACAATGTCCGGGACATTTGAGCCTCTCTTTGGTGTGCTGACTCGCTGTTCCAGAGCATTTGCATTGACAGAGTCCAAGAACCTCTAAGCCAGCATGTTTGTGGTCATGTATGTTTCCCAGCCGATGGTAGGATATTTAAAATTGCTCATGAATAAGGTGTTGAGATGTATGGCAAGTGACTCCAGTAAGTCCAGGTATGCAGTATGCTTTTCCTGTTTCATGGTGGGGACCTGTAGCTAGCTGTGATGTTGGTAGGGGGTTTGCCTGTAGTTAACTGGACATGGAGTAGCTCAAGACAGTCATACTGCTTGACAAGTCTTGAGGTATACTTCTCTTTTAATGAAGATGGATACACATCCTCCTTTAGTTTTTTCACGCACTGCTTGTGGTCTGAACATATGGAAGGCATTGTAGCTCTGCATGACTGGGATACTTTCAGTACCTTTGAACCATGTCCCGGTGACTACAGAGACGAGGCATCAGCATCTTCTAAAGTGAGGAGTGTTTCCAGGGAGTGCAGTTTCTTGTTTAGACTCGTAGCATTAAGCAGCAGTACCATGAGTTTATCTAGAGAGGATTTGTTTTGTTGGGAGGTTGGTTATTCTGACACTGCCTACAAAGGCACAATAGGGGTGGCTAATGCCTTTGTCAGTGTCCGTAAACCTGGAGGAGATAGGTGCAGGTCATCTCTAGCAATGCCGTGTGGCCTGTTAACTGTTTTCCCAGGCATGTCGGATATTGGATCCCCTTGGACTGACAGCAGAGGCTAAGCCAGTTGTTAAAAGTCAATAATTTTTTTTGTTTATATTGTGGCATCATCCCTGGAGAAGTTAGAATGCTGCTTAAGGCTAGTCTTATACTTGCCTGTGACTCATAATCTGAGAGCTCGGTCATGTCTCTCCATATATTCCAGTGTGGTACATATGAAGTAATTCACCCCCACATGGACTATGACCAAGTCATATTGGTATTTGCAGTTTAGTGACTTGATGAGTTCTTGGGTGATTTGACAGATCCGGGCACCTGAGAGGCAGCTAACCGTAACCCGCTCCTTATCCAGTCTGGTGAGTGGGACATCTTTGTGTCTCATAATGGAGTCACCTATGACCCAAATGCATTAGATTTGTGTGATGTTATGCTTTATGGGCTTATTTGTTGAGACACTGGTGTGTGTGTGTGTGTGTGTGTGTGTGTGTGTGTGTGTGTGTGTGTGTGTGTGTGTGTGTGAGATTATCTGTTATGGTTGTTTTTTTTTTCATAGTTATGTGTGTAAGTAGTTTCCATTTGGAAGTCCTCTTATCTTTTGGTAAGTTAGTAGTGAGTACCTCCGCATATATATGGGTTTATGTGTCATGTCCTTATTTAATGTAGGAAGTGTGGGTGTGCTGACAACGTGTTTGGCATTCAGTTTGTCCTTGTGTGTTAGAGTCCTGCCTTCACTTTCATAAAGTATGATTTATTTGTTTTCACCACATCGCTCTCTGTTTAGTAATACTGATGTATTGTCTCAGCATTTTCTGAGTGATTAAGTGTGGAACTGGGTCCTAGCTGTATCTATGGCCCTATATTTCTGATACTTTACATGTTCTTTTTCTTTAGTTAATCTGCATTCATATTAATGCCCAGAGTTGCCCAGTAGATATTCACCTGGGTAATTGGGGAACTGTGCTCTAAATTGCTGTTAATGCAGATGGTTGTAGGTCTGGGTTTTGTGTCCTTCTCCTTTTATGCAAAGCATGTTTAGTGTAACAACTAGCCAGCCTGTAGAAGCTTTCCTGTTGAAAACTGTTAGCTAACTTGGAATGTGTATGTGCTCTATATACTATTTTCCAATGTAATAACTGTGTCTCAACAAAAGTTGTTAATGAGTGAACCTGGAATAACTTGCTGTCTTACCAAGGACATTGTTCTCTATTCTCTCTCTAACCCATGTAGCTTTCAGCCTCCATTCCTGCATAGAGACTTGGGAATCCTTTCCTGCCTGCTCAATAAGGACTCCTTACTCTTAGAATCAGCCAGCTCATCTGCATCCTAAAGAAACCTACTGTTCTTTTAAACTCCCTGTTACCAAAAGGAAATAAGGAAGTACGTTTTACCCTGCAACTACTGTTAAACTGCATTTTTCTCTATAACCTACTGGTGTATGTAATCACGCCACCAAGGCAGGTACCCAGCAGCCAAACCCCTCCCTACCTGACGGGTAACTACTCTACTCTTCCCTCCTTAGGATCTATTACTTGAGTATTCTGTTCTTGCTATCTGTATACCATAGGGCTTTGCTGTTTTATACCTATTGGCCACTAGGTGGCACCCTAATCTCACCCTGTGTGGTCATCTATTTTCCCTGTATTGGATTCCAGACTACCTTTAACTTACCTTGCTGTACTAGACTGCTCCTAAGGTTGTCCCTTGCTGCTTATCTACTGTCCTCCTGTTTCCTCTCTACTATCCCTTAACATCTATACAGCTGAGCTATGTTACCCCACTCTCCTGGAACTTCCAAGGGCTCCTCAAGACTCTGCTGCTCACTGATTGTCTCTGGAATTTCTTCCTTTACCTGTTCTAACCCACTCCGTTCACCCTGCGGGCTCACTCCGCTCCCCTACCCTACCCCCAATTCCCACCCACCCCCAGTGGTCCTAAACTTATACTTCACTAACCACTCCCCCCTTTCAGCTCATCCTATCACTATCCTCCTCATCACTAAGCCACTCCCCTGCCTATACCTCTCCTCATTAGTAATAAGTAACTCTCGTTTGGCTACTCATTCACCTTTCCTCACCATTTAATACACTGACTACTTCCCAAATCAACTCATGTACAACCCCCACTACTTTACTATTTGCATAATTTAACCGTACTAAATCTCTTTCAGCACTTTCTCCTTTTCTTCTGCTTCATCTACTCATACAAACTACTCCTACCTCATTTCTACTTACTAGAATGGCCCCAACACACAAAACTATTTACACAAACATACTACTCTTAACTACCACAATAGCCTCTCTTACAATACCTTACACACTAACCTTCTTAGAAAATCTTTCTCTTCCTGAACAAAACCATCACCTCCAGCAAACTTTACCATCTTCTTTCATCTATTACCTTAGCCACAGTAACATAACCTGTACCTCTAACTATATACTACCAAAATATCACAGAGCAACCCATGTTACTTACATCACTATCAAAAAGAATTTTAACAATTTCCACAAAATCCTTAAATTTCTACAATACCCCCAGCAACACCCCCTCCTAGATGGTGATATCCATCCAAACCCTGGCCCCAATACTAACTATACCAATCACCTAGACAATTTTAACATTGCCTGTGATCCCTACATTAACTAAACCACATAATTCCCTCCTTATAGCTCACCTTAACATTCAAAGTATAAACAATAAAATGTCCCACCTGCATGCACTCCTAGAAGTGCACTCATTTGATATTCTCTGCCTTACAGAGACTTGGCTAAAACCATCCACTCTGGACCAGGAAATAACCCCTCATGGCTATAATATCCTTAGATGTGACCGTAAAACCAAAAAAGGTAGAGGCATAGCCATTCTCTATAAATCTAATCTACAAATATCCCCCTTTAATGTGCTCCCATCATTAGATACAAAGTCTGAAACCCTGACTGCTAAACTCCAAATAAACAACTTTAAATCTATCTGTCTGATTTGCATGCATCTCCCCCCTGGTAATAATACCAATACTCTTGAAAACTTACTTTGTTATCTCTCTACCCAGCTACCCCAGGAGACCATTGTACTGGGCGACTTTAACATTGACTGGTCTACCTGCAGCTCCCCTAACCCTACTAATCACATAAATCTCTTTGGATTCTCACAAATAATAACTACTCCAACTAGAATCCACAAAGCTAGCAGTAAGGAAACCACACTTGACTGGATCCTTATTAATAACCACCCTGAAACCTATACACCAGGAACCCTTCCTGACGATATCCGTGACCATATGCTTACCTACATTATAAGACAGAAAGTCCATATCCCAACTACTAATAATTTCAAAACCTACCGTTCTAAAAAAAATTCTTTAATCCAGACAGCTTTCTAATTGAACTACAAGCTTGTGACTGGTCACCTATGACTCATCCTGAACTTGATGAAGCAGTGACCTACTTTAATAGCAAATTTCTTCAAATCCTAGATTCCCATGCACCTTATCGCTCTTCTAGAATAAGAACCAAATCTGCCCCATGGCTCACAAAACAAACAAGGCAAAAGATGCTCCTCAGAAACAAAATCTGGGCTAAATGGAGAGCCACCAAATGTCCATCAGATCATCTCCACTTTAAACAGTTAAGAAATGCCACCAAGAAAGATATTCTTAGAGACAAATAAGACTTCTACCTTCACCTTCAACAAACCAGTCAACAAACTTCACAAAAATTTTGGTTAGGGATTAACAAACTTATTCGGCCAGGCCACTCTACTACTCCTGCCCCTGCAGGATTCAACCAAACTAACTCCAGAAAGATTCCTGATGCCTTTAATAACCACTTCACAGAAGCCATATTAACCCTAGCCAATTCTTTACCTCATTTTACTGCTTCCCCTCTAAATACCTCTAAGACTTCATCTCCTACCTTTCAAATACAACCTGTACCTACATCTCTTATCTGTAAGCTCCTGCAAAAATTGAAACCTTGCACCCCTTCTGCTGACTGTCTCCCAGCTGAATACCTACAAATTGCCACAAAAGCTATAGACTATCCCATCTCTATCCTTATTAATAGAACTATCTCAGAAGGCAAAATCCCTACCATATGGAAAGTATCCCACATCATCCCTCTACATAAAGGTGGATCATCTATTGAGCTTTCTAACTTTCGGCCTATTGCCTTACTCTCCCCAATAGCTAAGATAATGGAAAAATGTATTCACAAACAACTACTTAACTACCTTCTACAAAATAATTTACTGGCAAACTGCCAACATGGCTTCAGGCCATTCCATAGCACAATGACTGCCCTGCTATCCTTCACCGACTCTATAAACACAAATCGTAACAATAACTCTTTTTCCTCTGCACTATTTATTGACCTGTCAAAAGCCTTTGATATGGTTAACCATAACTTGCTTCTAGACAAACTGAAAGCCAATTCACTCAATCCACAAGCATTACAATGGTTTAGGTCTTATCTGGAAAACAGCAAGCAGTACTTTGGAATAACAATCTGTCTACTTTTACTTCCAGTAAATATTGGAGTACCCCAAGGCTCTAAACTAGGTCCCCTTCTTTTTTCCTTGTTTATTAATGATCTACACACACACATTCCACAAGCCACCTGCATTCAATATGCAGATGACTCTACTTTAATCTGTACAGCTAATAACATAGCCTCACTCCAGTCCCTCACCCAAACTGTTTTCCATAATGTTGAAAATTGGTTTATGCAACACTGCCTCCTCCTAAATCCCAGAAAAACAAAATTACTGCTTTTTACTCCAACTCATAAATCACCTCATCCAGTCTTCTCAATAACCTCTAACAATGCTACCAACATAACCCCAGATACCACGTCCCGCCTACTAGGTGTAACAATTGATAATCACCTCAACTACGATGACCACATTAACTCCACTATAAAGTCTGTTAATAAAAAAACTTGGGACCCTCTATAGAATTAAACCCTTCCTTACCCCTTCTGCCAGAAAAACTATTGACCAGACCCATCTTATTTCTACCCTTTTCTATGTCTCTGCTATATATACTAACCTATATAAAAACAACCTCTCCAAACTTTCCCCCTGTTATAATAGCATAGCAAGATTCACCACTTGCTCCCCCTTTAAAACTCACCACTGCCTCAACCTCAAACAACTGGGATGGCTAGAATTACAGAACCATATACTTTGTCAACAATTACTTATCACCCAAAAGATCCTACACCACCCCAACAACACCCCTATCCTCACTAATATGATTACACCATACAAAAATCTAGCTACACTACGCTCTGCTAATAAGCTCCTAGCTTCCTCAATTAAATCTAACAACAAAGCTGGTGATTCACTTTTCTCAAACACAGCAGGTAAAAACTGGAATCAACTACGTTCTGAAATATCAACCCTTGCTTCTACTTCTCTATTTAAAAAAACATCTTAAAGGACATCTTAAAACTCACTGGCTTTGTCCATGTGCAAACCCAGACTGATATCTCTTTCCCCATCCTGCACTCACCTCTTTCTCTACTCCACTAACCTAGACCTCTAACTCTAGTCACTACACTTTCCTTCTTAGTACGAGGATTAAATAAAAGGCTCTTCTCTCCTTTGCGTCTTTCTCAATCTTATTATTGTGTTTATTATAATTTTTCTTTTGACCAATGTTGCCTCTGTACTGGGATTTTAAGTGTTCTCTGATATATTGTAAACTTTGTCACTGTTAATGCTTGGAGCTTTTCGCCCCGGGCCTCTACTGAAAATGAACATATATCCAGTTAGACTAGCCCGGTCAACAAATGTAAAAATAAAAAAATAAATAAAAATAAGTATTTATTTGTTTCAGGAGTAGTAAGTGGTCGTCAATATACATGAGACAATTGCTACATTGCCTCAGGATGCCCATGCCTTTCAGACTGGCCAGAGAGATGATGGGAAGCTGCTTGTCCATGATAGCAGGCTCTTACTGTATGTTTTATTAGGAAAGGGTCTGCGTTAATTTGACGGGACTGTGCTGATAGCTTTGAGACTGCAAGAGGGGCCTATATTCTGTGAGGCTAACGTTGATCAATAAAGCACCATTGCTCAGTGTGCAACTGAGTTGCTCGTAGAAAACTAGAAAAGCTTGGAAGGCTTTCCCTAACAGCTATTTTGGGAAAACTGAGATTCTGTGCTTTTGCATCTGTACAAGGGTACTACTAACCGCCATTGCATGAAGAGCAGCACCACACAAACAGGAGGCTTAAACATGAGCATAGAGAAGGTTTAAGCTAACTACCAGTCAGGAAAGCACGCAGTAAGCCTTCCAAAAGCAATCCCCAACTCAAATAGGTTAGATCACCACCAAAATCTTCTAAATAAATTGTCATCCTCAAGCCAAACAAACTCACTTCTACTTTGGTTCCATAGTTACCTAACTGTGACAGCGGTCCTTCTGCTTTTCTACACATAACTGTGGGCATCCCTCAGGGAGCCATATTAGCACCTGTACTATTCAGTCTAATCTATTTATCAATGATACTCACTCTGCATCCAAAGTTGCGTCCGTTGTACAATACGGCAGTTACTCGACCCTTATCGGCATAACAAAAAATGATGTCATCTCTCCAGCAACTGACTCCAAAATCAGTTTTATCCAATGAAAACTGGCGTAACATCTTACAGCTTCTTCTCAATCCAGAAAAAACAAAACTAATGATATTCCTACCCAAACAGTAAAACACTCGGAAAAAAAGTTTTGCTGTAACCTCTGTGAATAACTGAAAAATTGAGCTTTTGTCTCCCAATTTTATTAGGTGTTACCATAAATGATCAGTTGAAGTTTGACCTCCGTATCCTACAATCCATAAAAAGACTAACCTAAAATTGGGCACTCTGTATCAAGCAAAACCCTTCTGTACAGACACTGCAAGAGTAAGCATTGCCTCAGCCTACCTAGCTTTGACTAACTTGTATGCATTTTACTCTCAAAACTGCAGCAGTGCTACTATGAAATAGCCACATTTAAAACAAGCCACCTGAATAGGACCCACCACTGTTTGGCCCTCACAAAACTAAACTGGATGAAACTATCTCAAACTCTTACTTATTCACAATTATTAATAATCAACAAATTGATATAAGCTTTAAAATGCTCATCCATCCTTACTGCATTTTAAATACAAACTACTTCTCAGTGTAACTAAATCTAACTAAACCTTTAGTCACTGTATATGGTTTACTGTAGCCTAACTGGATCTCTAAGCAATGGAACTCTATCCCTATTTCTCCGAGACTGATAGAAAGTCATTATCAATTCAAATCCCATCTAAAACATTGGCAAATACCCGGATCTGCTCATGTCTTTTCCTAAGTTAACATTGACCACTTAATACTGCAACATACTTGACTCCCCCATATTACCAGTAACCCATATGGGAACCTACTCAGTCCTTGCTCAAAAAACTTTATTATTCCTCTCAATTCACAAACCATTTTTCTGACATTTATCACTTTTTTTTTTTTTTCAGATGCTTGAACTCCTTCAATCTTTCCATCTTGATACCGATGTCTTTCTTCCTCTGTTCTTACCTCTTTCCTTGCATTTATTTTTACTGCATTCTGGCTAAAGCCAAAAGAAAGCCTAAATGCATAGCACCCAACCAGGTCTTTAAACATCAGTGACACTGCAGTGTCCCTCGAAAAGCTTGCTTTATCTGTATTAATTAAAAAAGACTATACAAGTTGTTGTTTGTACCACATATGAATGCACTTTATTTCTATATTATTTATTAATGCTCAATATTGCAGTATCTACTAAACCAGTGTACTGTCCTGGATTGTATTACTCCTGTACACGAAAATGTTCAAATTTGCCTGTTGAAGTCTGTCTTGGATCAAGTGTTTTGTAACATGTTTGTATTTCAGTGTTTCTAGAGCTTTTCTCCTTGGGCCTATGCTGAAAAGGGGTTTTATGCCCAGTGCAACTTTTCTGGTAAGCAAATGCAATAAATAAACTTCCAAAAATACCTGCTGTCTTGTGTAATAAAGACAAGAACCTTAGTAAAGCACAAGTAAGCAGCACCACAGTCCACCTGATCGAAGTAAAACGCACTCAAAAGTACAAAATATGTAGGAGAAATGGAGCTGACCCTGAGGAAAATGATATACGAGCATGTCAGTGAATCAGAACACCAATTACACCCTGTATAGACACAATGCTTTTAGGAAGTTCCAGTTTGCTGATGTTCTTCATGTTTCACTGTTTCAGTCATTACATTTGGGTTATCTGCTTGCAGTAGCCCTCAGTCGGCCTGATTAACAAAGTCTTTGGACCTGCGTCGTTTGCTGTCCCTTCTTCCATGATGTCAGGGGTATAAAGCATGCAGCCAATGCCATTACATTAGTCTTTCTTGCCGTGCGGTGCCCGAAGCAGAAGCAGTTCGCAAGTGCCGGTCGGCCGACTCCTGAAATTTTCGTTTTTGAGTTTCAGAACCAAAGTCTTCAACTAAAGTTAAGTACCCCATTCGGGAAACTTTTTCTTGCTCCTTCCGATGTCAGTAAAAGTTAATAATTGCATTACTTGTGGAAAGCAAATACCTCACAAAGATTTTAATTCGTACTGTATTCCTTGCATAGGCCCTGACCACGACGTACCTTGCGGTCGGTTTTGTGCTTTACTTAGCGCACTATCTGTCGTCTGTATATTTTCGCCTCTAAATATTTCGGTTCTCTGTTTAGTTATCCAGAAATGTCGTCAGTTAACCATCCGACTACCGGGATTCCGAAAAAACGCAAAGATAAAGACAGAGACGGGCCACCAAGGTCCAAAGTTGCTGACGACGCTTCTCCTAAACCAGTCGCCAGTTTGCCGGTATTCAATGAGGTGCTTTCGCAGTCCCTGATGCACACTACTTCTAACTCGCAGGCCTCTACTGAGACCCATTCAAGTCTGGTATGCCGCGAGATGCTTCAAATGTGGAACCTGCAGATGTCTCTGCCTTGGATGGGTCCAGAGCCGCTGTGCAGGCACCGGCTTCTGAGGGTGTATTCAGGCCTACGGACTTGCATATTAAACAGACGCCTCCTCCTTCTTCTTTTAGGCCAAAATCTCGAACCATGCCTAAGAAACCAACACCAAGGCTGCATGCTCAGGCCTCTATGCCTAAAAAACAAATGATAAGAGACAGTAATTCTTGGAGACTTTAATATGGACTGGAAAGACTGCTCTACTGAATCACCAACCTCCCATATTAACCTTAATGGCTTCTCACAAACAATTAACTCCCCAACCAGAATTAATAAACCCAATAACAAAGAATCCATCCTAGACTGGATTCTAATAAATAATCACCAACAACTCTATAATGTAGGGACCCTCCCTGATGATTTAAGTGACCATTCTCTCACTTACATAATTAGGCAAAGGTCGAGCTGACACAACCCAACCATATATAAAACAATAAGAAACAACAGAAACTTTAACCCCAATAACTTCCAAGCTGAACTAAAACAATGTGATTGGTCACCTATAAAATACCTCCCACTTGACGAAGCAACAAACTACTTTAACTCAAATTCTTAACAATCCTTAACCACCATGCACCAAAGCGTTCCATCAAAATTAAGTCTAAACCCACTCCGTGGCTTACAAAGAAAACCAAGCAGAAAATTCAACAGAGAAATAAAGTTTGGGCACTATGGAGAACAACTAAAAACCCAGTAGACCAACAACATTTCAGGCAAAAAAGAAATGAGACTAAGAAAGCTATACTCGAAGATAAAAATAACTTTTACTTCGACCTCCAACAGACCAACCAAAATAATCCACAAAAGTTCTGGGCTAGCATAAACAGACCACTTCAACCAGGCCAATCTGCAACACCACCTCCTATAGGATCAAATTCTGACAATCCAAAGCAAACTGCTAATGCTTTTAATACCTTCTTCATTGAGACCATCCAAACACTTGCTAATCAACTAACAGCTGATAGCTCTGCACTTCCAACCAATACTACTAACTCTCTCCCAACTCTAAACCTGCAACCTGTCCCAACTTCCCTCATCTGCAACCTCTTAAATAAACTAAAACCTACTACCCCCTCAGCTACTCAGCTACATGCTGAATACCAAAGACAAAAGACAGCCAAAGTCATAGCTTATCCTGTATCATTGCTGGTAAATAGAACCATACAAGAAAGCACTATTCCCACCATCTGGAAAATCTCCTACATTGTCCCCCTACACAAGGGTGGAAACTCCAGAGAATATTCTAACTATTGTCCCATAGTTCTACTTACCCCTTTAGCTAAAATAATGGAAAAGTGCATCCACAGACAGTTACTAGACCACCTACTCCAGATCAATTTACTGGCCAAATCTCAACATGGCTTCAGGCCTTTCCACAGTACAACTGCATTCCTATCCTTCACTGACAGCATCAATAAAAACCGTAATAACAGTCTTCTCTCTTCAGCACTTTTCATCGACCTTTCAAAAGCATTCGACATGGTCAACCACCACCTACTTCTCAATATTCTAAAATCCTTTTCTCTGGACACAAAGACTATAAAACGGTTCCAGTCGTAGCTTGATAATAGACAGCAGGCAGTGCTATGGGACAACAACCTCTCATCCCAACAGCAGGCAGTGCTATGGGACAACAACCTCTCATCCCATCTCCCAGTTACCCTAGGTGTTCCTCAGGGCTCTATATTGGGTCCCCTCCTTTTCTCAATATTTATCAATGACCTCAACCTAGCTATTCCTTTAATTAACTGCGTACAATGCGCAGATGATTCAACAATAATCTGCTCAGCTAAGTCTCAATCCCAACTACAGACTCTAACTCAGACAATGTTCAGTAAAACAGAAAATTGGTTTCTACAACGCTGCCTCCTCTTGAACCCCCCAAAAAACCAAACTCCTCCTCTTCACTCCTACCCGTAGCTCACTTCCAGTGAACTTTTCAGTCTTATCCAGTAATGGTACACTCCTCTCCTGATCCAACAAGTAAATTTCTAGGGGTAACCATTGATAACAACCTGAACTTTGAAACCCATATCAACAATACCATAAAAACTGTCAACAGGAAACTAGGCTCCCTCTATAGGATAAAACTCTCTCTCCCCACAAGCCAGAACCACTATTGCCTATTCCCACCTTATCTCCACACTTCTTTATGCTTCTTCCATATATACTAACTTATCAAAAAATAACCTTAACAAGCTAGCCAGCTCTTACAATAGCATTGCCAGATTTGCTATTGCTTCCTCCTTTAGGATCCATCACTGCCATAATCTGAAGCAATTAGGCTGAATCAGATTCACTTTAAACAACTCACCATTGCGCACAAAACCCTTTTCCAACCTACCAATACCCCAATACTTGCTAGTCTCATTACCCAATATAAGAACCTTTCAACTTTACGCTCATCTAATAAACTACTTGTATCAACATGTAAATCTAATAACATGACAGGAGATGCTCTGTTCTCAAATGCAGTTGGAAAGTATTGGAACCAACTCCCCCATGAACTTACATCACTGTCTTCATTTACACTTTTAAAACAGTCTGAAACTCTATCTTAAAACCCATTGGTTATGTCTCTGTACAAATCCAGACTAATCTCATACTATATCCCAAATACCCTCTCTTAAGACCTAATTCCTACTCTATCTGTGCCTTTTTAGATCAAGGCCTATCCTTGGCAAAAACATATCTTATCCTAATAGAGATAATTTAAAATACCTAGTTAAATTCTTCTGCATATAATTCTAAAGCATCCTGCCTAAGGCAGGCAACAAGCATTGTTTAAACCGTGAGCATTACTGAACTGTTGAAACTTGCAGTATGCATTTGTTTAACGATTACTTTCTAGTTACTAATGAAGTCTTGTACATAATGTCTAAAATATCTTATCTAATGCTTGTAACATGTTTTTTGTATAAACTGTGAAGATTCCTGAACTGTTTAAAATGTGTTGTATTTAACTGTATAACAACTAGTACCTGTATGTTAGTAGTCTAGTAATCTCTTGGAGCTTATCTCCCTGGGATTCTACTGAAAATGGACATAAATCCAGTTAGACTATCCCGGTCAACAAATGTAAAATAAAATAAGTAAAATAAATAAGAATGGCTAAAGATCTTATAACTCTAATCAGGGGAATCCAACCCCCCCCTTCTAAGAGACCTAGGACTGAAGTTGTTCATGAATCTTCTGACCAGGATTCTGATTTTTCTGATTCTTCTGATGATCTGGATTTGCCCTTATCTACTTATGAGGATTCTAATGCAGAGGACTCTATTCCCTCTGCTTCCCCTCCTGAGGATTTTTCTTTTGGTGAAACCTTACATACTCTAAGGGAGCATTTCCACTGGGAAAGCCAAAATTTTTCTGATTCAAAAAAGAGGCTTAGGGATTTCTTACTGCTACCTCAGCATAGGCCTTTAGCTATTCATCCTGTACTAGACATTGTTGAGGATTCTTTTTCGGAATCTAGTTGGTCCCTGATTCTTTGCCTCCTGCTCCCAGAAAACCTGACAGATATTACAGGGTTCCTGATTCACACAAGTTCTTTTTTAAAAATCCTCCTGCGGATCCTGAGACCATTTCACAGGGACCCAAG
Organism: Protopterus annectens; assembly: GCF_019279795.1. Lineage (NCBI taxonomy): Eukaryota > Metazoa > Chordata > Ceratodontiformes > Protopteridae > Protopterus > Protopterus annectens. The sequence continues at coordinate 785,265,225 of NC_056750.1, read as the reverse complement.
GGCATTAAGGCTTGTACTGTTAAAAATCCTACCCCCTCTTATAGAGACTCCAAGGCACTGGATAGATGGGGGTAAGAAGACTTACACTTCTGCAACCTTGGCCATTAGGGCTTTAAACTGCTAGTTTCATATGTTAAAGTATCCGCAGCATGTTATTGGATTGCTTAAACAGAAAATTATGTTGATTCCTGACTGTGCTGAAAATAAAGAATTACAGGATTTAATGCATTCTGTTGAAGAGGTTGGAAAACATACTTTGCAATGTGGATTTGATTCATTAGAGGCCTCTTGCAGGGCTGCTGTTACTGGGTCTGTGCTCAGAAGGTATGCTTGGCTTAAGGAGCAGTCTTTGCCTGATCATGTTAAAGCTAAATTGTTGGATGCTCCCTTAAATCAGGACCGCCTGTTTGGCAACAAGGCTAAGGAAGTTCTTAAAAAGATGGAAGATAAAGCTAAATCTATGCAAACTGTTAAACATTTCTTACAAGTTCAGCCTCCTAGATTTAGTAGGCACTGGCCCTCTAAAAATTGCTCCTTTCCAGCCCCTTCCAGGTCTTCTCAAGCAAAACCCAGGCACAGCAGAAACCCCAGGTTTCAGTCCCGAGGGACACACAAGACTAAGCAGTGGGGGGTTTCTGCACCAAAGTCTGGGGGTAGTAAGACTTCCCCCTATGGAAAAATGTCTCCAATTACTTGTTTTAAAACTTCCAAGCACTTCCCAACTGAATGCTCCTTTAGGTCTTAAGATTGGTCTGCAGGCCAAAAACTGGGAACTCATTACCCAGGACATATGGGTTTTAAATATAGTGGCCCAAGGATACAGATTTCACTTCCACACATTACCAACACCAAGCGGGTGGCCAGATCTACCCCCAAATCAGTGGGCAGAGGCCCAAAATCAAGTATTCTCTCTTTTAAACATGGGGCTATTCAGTTGGTACCAGAAGAGGAAAAGGAACAAGGTTTCTATTCAAGACTTTTTTCCTGGTACCCAGAAAAGGCAATAGGCAAAAGTCTGATCTTGGACCTTTCTACTCTAAACACCTTTCTGGTGATTCCAAAATTCAAGACGCTGACTCTTCACCAGCTGCTTCCTATGCTAGGCAAAGATGCATGGTTGGCAACACTAGACTTAAAAGAAGCATACCTGCACATCCCTATCAGGGAGTCTTGCAGAAGATACCTACGCTTCAAAGCAGGCTACATGCACTATCAGTTCTCTGCACTGCCCTTTGGCTTATTTACTGCGCCCAGGGTATTCACAAAGTGCCTAGCTCCAGTCATTGCATTTTGCAGGCAAAGAAATATTCAAATATACCCATACCTGGACGATTGTTTAATTCAGGCAGAAAGCCAGGACATTCTTTTGAATTATCTGGCCTTTGTTCAAAGGGTACTGACTTGTCTGGGGTTCACCATAAGAGAAATGAAATCACACCTGGTACCCTGTCAACAAATTATTTTCCTGGGAGCAAGCTTGAATACAATTTCCCAGATGGCTTTCCTCACGCCAGACATTCATTTGACAACCTACTTCAAACAAGTGGCCACAAAAACCCAGCTATCTGCAAGGCAAATACTGCAAGCCTTGGGGTTCATGGCCTCCTGCATTCTTCTAATTCCATATGCAAGGCTGCATATGAAGAAACTACAATGGTATCGCAAAAGCTTATGGTGTCAACATTCACAGGATCTAGAAGCAAGGATTCCTATCATACCTTGCCTACACCTAGAGTTCCTTTGGTGGGTAGAGGCTTGCCATCAAAACAAGAGACTATCATTCACATTACCCCCTGCCGCCCAAATCTTAACAACAGACTATGCATGGGGGGCTCACCTGGCAGGGAAATGCATTCAGGGCAAATGGAACCCAAGTCAAATGCACCTGCACATAAATCAAAAGGAAATGTTAGCTGTACAGAATGCTCTGACAGCCTCCAAGGACCACATTCTTCCAGGACAACTAATGGTAAAGATGGACAACACCACTGTCATGTGGTACATAAACAAGCGGGGGTACACATTCTTAACCCCTCTGCAGACTAGCCATGGCATTGTGGAACACAGCCTTGAGCTACCAAGCGAATTTACAAGCGCAATTCCTGCCAGGAAAACTAAATACACTGGCAGATGGACTAAGCAGAAACCTCATGGACCCACATGAGTGGAAACTGGAACCAAGGATTTTCAACATGTTGACAAGCAAATGGGGGAGCCCAGATATAGACCTGTTTGCCTCCCCCCAGAACCATCAACTGGACAAATTTTGCACAAGGATTCCTCACAAGCTAGCTTGGAAAGTGGATGCTCTATCCTTCAGCTGGAAAAACCTATCAGTTTATGCCTTTCCTCCTCTGCCTCTGCTCTCCAGGGTACTACTAAAGATCAAACAGGATAAGCCAAGGACGATTTTAATTGCACCAGACTGGCCTCGCCAACACTGGTACCCACTCTTGCGCAGTGTGTCACGCTTGGCTCCATGGCAACTTCCTCAGACTCCTTCCCTAGCAGCCTGGCTAATTACCTAATCTCTCCTCTACCATCCCTTAGTAAATCGGTGATGGATATCATTTTAGAGGCAAGGAGGCCTAGTACTAGAAAATTTTATGCTGCAAAATGGAAAAGATTTTGTGCCTGGAACCAGCAGTGCCCAGTTTACCTGAGATTCTACAATACTTGACTGAGATGCTTCATAAGGGCTTGTCCTTTTCCTCCATCAAAATTCATGCCTCAGCCATTTCAGCTCATTACAGCACAGAGCCTCCCCTCTTCTCTCACCCACTGCTCAAGCAGTTCCTCAGAGGGGCCAAAAATGTAAGGCTACCCAGGAGAGCTCCAACTCCAGCCTGGGATCTTAACTTTGTCTTGGACAAACTCACTCTTCCTCCTTTCAAGCCAGCTGCTACTCCAGATTTAAAATTTCTTTCCTGGAAAACAGCTTTCCTTTTAGCAATCACTTCTGCAAGAAGGGTACTGAATTACAGGCCCTTATGGCAGTGGAACCTTTCATCATCTTTCATGCTGTCTGCATCAGAACCAATCCCTCCTTCATGCCCAAGGTGGTATCCAGTGTGGCTCATAATCAGTCCATTATTTGCCTACCTTCTTTCCTAACCCACAGAACAAAGGGGAACGGTTACTGTACTCTTTAGATGTGCACAGACAACTTAGATTCTACTTGGACAGGAGTAAACCTCAAAGGAAATCTTCTGCTGATGGCATTTGCTGCAGGGCCAGAGGGGAAAGCTGTTTCAAAACAAACCATTTCAAAATGGATAGGCCACTGCATTCATTTCTGCTATAAGCACCGTGGAAAACCTATCCCACAGGGCATCAGACCCCATTCAACCAGGGCTGCATCTACCTCTACAGTCTTTCTCAGGGGCGTCCCTACTAGGGACATCCTAGAAGCTGCTACTTGGAGTTCAGTACATACTTTCACCAAGCATTATCATTTGCCAATTTTCTGTAAATCCAGAGCTGTTTTTTGCCACTGCAGTCTTGCAGGGTCTTATAGCGGGTCCTAATTCTATTTAAATTCCTCCTCCCAACTCTAGCTTTGGGAATCCACCCAAATGTAATGACTGCAACAGTGAAACACGAGGAACATAGTACAGTTGTGTACACTTACCATAAATGTAAATGTTCGAGTGTATTCACTGTTGCAGTCCTGATTATCATCCCTCCAGCCCCCTTTCTTCTTTTGGCTATACCTCTCCTCTCACTTACTAAGCTCTAAAAGCTTTTTGGTGTATTTGCTTTTTTGTTGGAGGTATATCCTTGTACTTATAGATTTAATTGCTTCCCATTAGGGGCGCACCCGACATCTGGGGCAAGAAAAACTGATGTAATGGCGTCGGCTACATGTTTTATACCCCTGATGACCTGACGTCATGGAAGAAGGGACAGCAACCAATGCAGGACCCAAGACTTTGTTAATCAGGCCGACTGAGGGCTACTGCAAGCAGATAACCCAAATGTAATGACTGCAACAGTGAATACACTTGAACATCAACATTTATGGTAAGTGTACACAACTGTACTTTCTGGAAAACTTTCCTGTTGGCCATGGGGAGGATCTTGGGAGGAGATGACAGAGCACAAGGAGCTAATTTGGCAATTTAGGTTAAGTGCTACCTCCTCCCCTGGTTGAATGCTATCTTGTGTGTTAAACTACATTCAGCAAAATTTAATGTTAATAACTAGGCATTTGTTGTTGATTTTAAACAAATGAAGGAGTAGCTACTGGGGTATTTAAACAAATGTGTGTGTGTGTGTGTGTGTGTGTGTGTGTGTGTGTGTGTGTGTGTGTGTATAAATATTTTTGTGCACTGTTTTGAAAGAAATTTTTATCAGATGATTTTTGTATTATGTAATATTGATATTTGATTGATAGATGCCGGTCACATGATTGACGGAGATTGGATTGAATGGATTTTTTTAAGTTAGTTCTGAAGAAGTCTATGGGAGAATACCCTTTTGGATGAAGGCACTCCACTAACTAACCGTGATTAAATATCATTTATTATTTTACAGTTTTGAATGTGTTTTATTTGGATTTGGCAAAATAAATAAACTTATTTTGTAAGATATAGAAAAAATGAAATATATGTAATGTCTGAAGGGTCACGCCACTGTCTTAAAAATATGTATATAGTATGATAAAAGAATTTGTAGCAGTTGTAAATCAGCCAATACACACATATTTTTTGCATATGTATTTATATTTAAGTGGGGTAGTGCACTGATCAGTATTGACCAATTTCAGGCATAGCCTATTAAAATGTATGTGAAGTCTATATAAAACCAAGATATTATGCATAGTTAACCTTTCTAGGCACCCTCCTCAAACAGTGTAGCATGTGTTTAAGTTGTATGACATAGGCTCATAGGTGCTTACAAGGCAATAAATCTGTAAGGATGTTAAGAAGCCTAGCTTTGTGTTCCCATGGTTGTTTTTAGTCCTTTATGTTTTGCATAAAAATAGCCCAGAGGCAGGCAGAACAAGGATGTGTTGGGGCATTTACTTGTTGCCTTTATCAGTGAGAGACATTGGTGATAAACAAGGGGTGGGTTTGCAGTCCCTATCCAGTTGTCCAAGTTATGTTTGACTAGAGTAAGAGAAGTTCTTTGCTTTATGAGGAGTAAAAGTGTAAGATGGTTCCATGTAAGAGATTTTCTCTGCCATACCTACTTATTCCTCCGTGTTCTACTGGTGTTGCAAAGGAGATTGAAATCTCTTGAGCGGGTGTTTATGCCACCAGTGGACATATGAATTGAAATAGGTCTGTTGAGGCTCTGTACACGAGACAGAGTATGTCTCTTTGTAGCTTGTAAGACACCAAGAAGAGGGACCAGGCTTTAAGACAGTCTGCATAGTCTTTGTGATTTATTGCTCTTTAGTGAGAAAGCATTTTGGTCCTTCAGTTTGTGTTTAAGCATTTGGACCGCTACAAACAGAATTTGGGTATTCTATTCAGTGACTGGCCTGAGGAGAGCTGAATACAGTGGAATGATTGCATCCCTGGACTTGGACACTATATCTTTAAATATAATCTGTGATAAAAAAGGATTTCTTTACTACAGTGGACACATGGTGATTAAAAGACTGTTGTTGACATAGGTCCTCGGATCCTTGTTTGTGGGATAAACTTTAGCTTTAGTACATGGTTTTTACATTAACTATTTGTTTGGAAAAGGCCCTGTTGGAGAATTTTCGTGTTCTCTAGTGAGTTTATGATGCGGTACAGTGATAGTGACAGGCCTTTTTGGCGGAGGTAGAGCCTCCCACCCTAATTTCCTCAGTTCTGTTTGTGACCCAGTGAGCTACAAAGGGATTTACATTGAGGGGTGGAGATTATCTACAATAGCTGAGAGTGGGATGGTGTTGAGAGCTTTTGTGATATCTAGGTATGTGGTGTGTACTGACTCGCCCTTATTCATTGTTTCAGTAACCTTGTTGAAGAAGTCGATCAAGTTAAGTAGGCAGAATCTGCCCTTGACAAATCGAGCTGGCTTGCATTCAGAATTGTAAGTTACCTGTGTCCTTATTAATTCCATAATGATCCTGTCTATAGCCTTACAAATGAGGCTGGTAAGGCTTATTGGTCTATAATTCCTGGCTGTGTTGTCATCCCAGCTTTTTGCAAGAGGATGACTGTTGCTGTCCTCCATACAGCTGGGATGAAGCCTGTTTGTAGGTTAATATTTAATAATCTCTCTAGAGGGCTTAACAAGTCATGATTCATGCTGACCAGTACTCAGCAGCCTTTTATCTGGCCCCATAGTAGTAGTGTTCTTGGCCTTGGATAGTACATTGAACACTTGTTCTTGGGATATGTTTTATTTGGGGGTGGATGGGTATAGATGCAGGTATGTGATGTGGCAATATAGGAAGGGAGAGGTGGGTGAAGTTTAAATTTGTCCGCTACTAGAATGGCTATGCCATCTGCGGTGGTGGTGCTGCGGTAGCATTGTCGCCTCACAGTATGACGTTGTCCTGTTCGATTCTCAGCTAGAGCGTCTTCTGTGTGGAGACATGCGTGACTGGGCGTACCTTCGTTGAAGGTTGTGCGTCAGAGCTGGCAACTCGGCACATAAAAATCTACTGCCAATCATTAGCGGACCGGAGTTCCGCTGTGGCGACCCCTAACCGGGAAAAGCCGAAAGACACAACAACAACAACTAGAATGGTTATGCCCTCTTGCTGTGAGTATGTGATATCATTTACTATTAGCTCTGTGCATTGATGGGTATTTCAGAGATTTCTATTATAGTTGAAGGAGGCTTTGTGATTATCTTTTATTTTGGGGTCTGTTTCTTCCTCCTGTCCAGCTTTGTTTTATTTAATTATGGTCAGACGTTCCTTGTCATGTTTCGTAAGAGTGTTATCGGCGTCATGAGAGTTAAATTTAATTTTTTCACGCAGTGAGTTTTTTTCTTTTATTGTAGAGCTTGTTTGTATTCGGGTTCCACCAGAGTTTTTTTTTTTTCTTAATTTGGCATTGTATATACTTGTGAGGAAGATAGATGTGTCTGGAGACCTATTTACATGTGCATAGAATTTGGAAGTAAAGGATTCCGTATAAGCAGTGGGGTCATAAGGAGGGGCTTCTGAATTTGGCCAGATATGACTCCGGTTTAGAAAATTAGCTTTGGCATAATCTCTGGATATTGAAGTATTGGAAGATGTTTTCTCCTTCAGTCTTAAAGTGAATCTGACTGATTTGTGATCTGATTTTACTAGGGAGGAGGATAGAACTGGTGGAGAACAAAGTTGTCCTATATGAGTAAGGACCAAGTCAAAGATTTTTATTACCCCTGTTTGAGATGTGTACTAACTGGTCCAGAGAGTTTGATTTGATTAAGTCTAAAACATTTCTGTGCATTCATGTTTGTTGACTTGCAAGTCTCCCAGTTAATGCATTTGCACTTTGTCTGTTAGGAGAATGGTGTTTGGCTTAATGCATAGGGACTCCATGCTGGTTGGGTTAAGGGGACATGGGTGGGTGGATCCTGTACTTAGCTATGATATGATAAGAGATTTTGTTACTAGTTAGTTGCACTTGTAGGAATTCAAAGACATTATCTTGTCTAACTATTCTAGAGGTGAAATTGTTTTAGTGCTTTTATCTAGTGCAGTGAACCTGAATGTCTGGTGGGCTTTGGAACACTGGATGTATGGGAGTGCTGTCACTGGCCTTAAACCAGGTGTCTGACAGTAAATATATCTGTTTTCCAGGGTAAGATGCTTTAAAATATTGTAAAGTAGTGTATTTTTGAGGACTGTAAACTGCTACTTCTATTACTTAACCTAGTAAAATAAGGTGAAGGTGTTTCATGTGTCCCAGAGAAAAGTATGTGTGTAGCTCATCTGAGCTGCATTTGGTATCGGACAGCTAAAGTAGCATCTGTGTGTTAGCCTCTAGCCTGTCCTGGCAGAGTCCCATACAGTGGAGTTTGTGGCATTAAACACAACAGTTGTTTATCATCAAGGAACTGCTGTTTAAAATTTCAGCTAATGGAAATCTTGTGTTATTTGTTGTGTATAATAAAATATTTTGTGGCCATGTGTTATGATCATTGTCCATTTGGTAGCACTTGCATGATCATCCTGGTTATCCAGCATCTTTGGACACTGCCATGTTCCAAGTCTTCCTCCTTTTCCCTATAGGTAGCTTCTGGAAATCAGGATATAGTCTTCTCTTCACGGGTTGATTTTAGTACATTAGTGTATGTTTGTAGTTTTGGCCGCGGTGGTGCAGCGGTTAACTTTGTCACCTCACATTAAGAGTTTCTTCAGTTCGGTTCTTGGCTGGAATGCCTTCTGTGTGGAGTCTGAATGTCCTCCCTGTGGTTGACTGAGTTTTAAAGACGTGTGTGTGTGTCTTCTGTGAAGGTTGGCTGCCAGGCTGGCAACTCGACACCGTAAAACTCCACTGCCAATCAATCTGCGGACTGGTGATCTGCTGTGGCAACCCCTAACCGGGAAAAGCCGAAAGTCATTGCTAGTGTATGTTTGTTTATAGTTTTATTGTTTTACGACTACCATTACTAATATGCACTGATGTTGCTGTGTTTTACATCCTTTGCTGAATACATATTAAAAAAAAATGTACACCTTCCTTATTCTGTTAATTTCTCTATAAGAACCGTAAAAATTGTATGCTTTTCTACATTTCTTTCTTATACAATTGGCACTCCTTGTAACTGAACAATGCCATGTTTGTAAGTTAAAATCTTGTACCTTTTTTTAGTTCCACTCATCAGGAAGGGGAGTTTGTGGTCTTCCATCAAATTACTCCTGAGCTGATATTTAAGCAATAGCACAGTTGGTGTAATAACCCATGACTGTGCGTGGGAATATCAGGATTTACCTATGGTTGGTGTAATAATCCATGCCTGTGCATGGGTATACCAGGATTTACCCATGGTTGGCGTAATAGTCCATGACTGTGCATGGGTATATAAAATGGTGTGGAAGTCGGATGCTGTATATTTACAGGAATTTGTCCAGTATTTGAATGAAAATAAATGGGGTATCAGGTTTGCAATCAATTATGATGTTTATTGCACCTCCTTTTTGGATGTCACTGTATCTAAACAACCTGATGGTACTTTGTCTAGTACACTGTATAGAAAACCCCATCATTCAAATACGTTACTACATGCCTCCAGCTGTCATCCGAAACCCATCATTGCCAATATCCCGAAGTTACAATTTATGCGTATACATATAATCTGCTGAAATACTGAAGATTATATGCATTTTGATGAAGATTTAATAAACTGCTTTAGGGAACGTGGATATTCTTTGGCTAAGGTTAGGCAGACCAGTAGGGAAGTGCAACTACTTTCCAGAAATGACCTTCTTAAATATAAGAATCATTGTCCCCAAGTGGACAGTAAAATCAGATTCATTACTACCTATGGCAGGAACACTCATACATTTTTAGATGTAGTGCCACAACATTGGGATATTCTTTTGACTGATGATAGATTGTGTGATTTATTAGGTAATGGGTGTTCATTTTCTTTCCGCAGGAGTATGACCTTGGGTAGTCATTTCAGTCATTATAAACAATTTGTGCCCTTGGGATGCTCTGTACAAGCTACATTGGATGGTACACAAGTGGTGGGGTGCCCCCTTGTGGACATTGTTCTTTCTGTAAATTCATTTGTCAGACTAAGGAGTTTTCAAGTAAAAATACTTCTAAGGTTTTTTCTATTAAAGTGTTTGGTAATTGTAATAGTGATCGGGATATTTATCTTGTAACCTGTTCTGCACAGTCTTTTATGTTGGCCAAACCTCCAGACCCCTAAAACTGCGTATGTCAGAACATCTCAGTAACATTAGAAATAAACATTCAGCAAATGCTTTATATAAGCATACTGTCATTCATAAGACAGCAACCTTTAAATTTATTGTCATTGATAGAATTTTGGGACATAGATCCATGAAATCAGGTTGGCATAAATTGTTAAATAAAAAAGAAAAATATTGGATTGTGAAATTAGGAGGATTGTTTTCACCTGGTCTTAATGAACATTTATAATAATTGTTTAATTTATGTTCAATTATTTTATTATATTTTAGTATATAATGTGGTGCTTCTGCTGATTGTTTCACATTGAAAAAGGCCATTGGGCCGAAACCGGTCTGTTTTTTGTGTTTTTACACATTAAAAATATGTATGCTCCATTTGGGTGCTGGCTTTTTGTTGATATATATCAGGATTTAATCACAGTTGGTGTAATAACCCATGACTGTGCATGGGGTATATTATGATTTAACCACAGTTGGTGTCATAACCCATGACTGTGCATAGGTATATCAGGCTTTACCCGTGGTTGGTCTGGTTTGATCACGAGGGTGAAGTCCGAGTGATTAAACAAAGCCAACTGTGATATACCCAAGCACACTCGTAGATTACAGCTTTTACACAGTGACACTATTTAAGGAAGAAATTGCTTACCTTTCTTAAGTATTGTCTTTGTATAACAGCACTTCAATCTTCTGTGTTTATCTTTCTTTACTGATGCACTGAGCGAGTGTATGGGACTTGCGTTCCCGTGAGTGCTCAGTACATCAGTGCAGGAGAAGCAATGGAGAATATTGCTGTTTTTAAACATTAAAAAAAAAGAAAGTCAGAATTTTACAAGGGACAGTAGAGAAATAAAAGGAAGATCAGGTATGTTTCTGTTTCATAAGTTTTGCAGCACATACCTGAATTTTCTCATTTTGCTGTTCCTTCCCTCCAAGCATATTCCAATAGAAAGTCTGTCCACATAGTGATACTTCAGCAGCCCAACTTTTTTCTGTTGGTATATACTCTATTTACAATGAGCGTACTGGTTGGGCTGTCCAGTCAGCATGCACGTTTTTTTAAAAGCAATTAGCAGTCATTGTATCAAATTCCTTTGTGTAACTGGTATGTAGAACTGTCAAGACTCTTGCTAAAGTGCAGTGAAGGACTGTTTACTGTAGGCCTCTCTGCACACATTTTTAGGACTATGCATAAATGGATGTGTTCCTTGAGTCACCTTTCTGATTGTTTTAAATTTCTTGTTTAATACAGCAACATTTGTTAGTGCGTTTTTAAATGTGTAGTTTTGAACATTTCTAGTTAGCAGTGATACAAAATATATGAGCCAATAATGACAAAAAGTACCCATTTCAGAACATTTCAACCATAAAACACCGCTCATGCTACTGTTATTAAAATCCACCGATGTTCATGCTACTGTCATTAAAATCCACCGATGTTCGTACTCATCTGTTACATCCACTTTAACGATGTACGCATCACGTTTTTGATAAAAATGGCCACAATAAAGTACTCCAATTTGCTTTACACAAATGCACACTAATCCTTCAGAGAGACACTGATGACTTCCGCTTAGCAGGATTAGTCTTTTTTATCCACAGACATATCCCAAACCCAGCAATTATAGCTACATTGTTGACTGCATCCTTCTGAGATGCAGCTGTCAAAAATTAATAACCGTAATAATAATAACCAAAGTCACATATTTCAGGTTTGTTTCACATAGTAGTTAAAGTATTCCAATTTATTATGCACACACATGCGTATGCTCACTGCTCCTGCAAAGCCAGATTGAAGACTGTTTAAAAATGACCAGACGATCAGAACAATAAGGTAGTTTCATCCACAGATAATCCCTCTCCTGCACCACCAGTTATATATTTGTTGACTGTGCACACCCCTTATTCGTATGAAGAAATACATTACATGTAATTTATTGGCATCATTAGATGAACTGTATGAAATTCTATAAAGATCACCAGCATCACACCATAAGGTTCAGCCATGTGTAGCACAGTTTAAATAGAGTAGTATTTATGGGAGGATAAGAAATATTAACCACCTGATAACATGCCAAGACAAAATTTGCAGACTCGGCAGAAGTAAAAGTCATGTGAATAATTCCTCATAAAACGGAACTATTACAAATGCAGAGGTTGATATTGACAAACAACTTTGCATTTCGGGTTATTAATCTGTAAATACAGTGCTTATAGCCCTTGAAGAGTAACTTGCCTGTGTTGCATTAAAACATGTATTTCTGTTGATATTGCCATAAAGTAGATCAGCTGTGCAATATGGAATGGTTGGTAAACCTTAAGAACATCTTCATGGGTATTAGGCATGCAGTCCAGGAGACCATTAAAAATTTTGAATTACTCCAGAGCACTGTCTGGTTAAGTGACTTTCTCAGTGTCACACAATGGGTAAATGAAGGTGAAAGGATTCAGACCCTGCACCCTTGCCACAGGAAGTGGCTTATTAACAAGTCAGAACTTTAGTCTTCTGTACTAACTGCCAGAATAATAGTTTTAACTAAATGCAGAAATTCTTTACAATTTAATCTTGTAGTGAAGACTGACAGTAATATGCAACAATGAGTACACAACGTATACTGAAGATCAGTCTGATAGTTTTGATAATTACTCCAAATAAGGCAGTCTATATGAGTTGATAAATGTCAACACATTTACAGTTGCTGGAGGCTGTAAAGAAGGCTCTGCAAAAAATATGTTCTTAAAATGTAATATCTATAGACTTCTAAAGTGCAACATGTTTAGACTGTATTACACTACCCAGGCCTATTAATTAATTAATTTAATTCGTTAGTGCAGTGAAAGCAAGACAGTATAAATGCTGCAGCAGCTTTTTTTCAACAACCCACAAAAAAAGCAAAAATCTAAAATGTTACTTCGTGCAACATACTCTTTTTTTTGGGGGGGGGGTTGCATACTTGCAAGACACCTGCATCTCAGTTTTGAACTCCCTATCCCTTCTCTGTCATCAAGAGTAACTGTCCCATCTGATGTCACTCAGTACACATCTGACCTACTTGAATGGCTGGGAAATGCTCTGTTGTTCCAGCATGTACCCTGGAGTCAACAGAGTTGGATAGTTTACAAATGGAACCCTATGCAGGTTAATGAATCTGCCCCCCAACAGCCATACCAATATTTCTTTATTTGGCGGTCTCTCCCCATTTACCATAAACACTGTTCAAACCTGTCTGTGTGCATACTATTTTTATTTTTACAGTTATCACAGATATTTGGATTTCATTAAAAACTTTTATTTCAAGTGTTACAGGAAAAACATTGACAGCCATTTCCTAAACAAAACAAAACACACCTGCATTGAAAATAACTTACCATGAGGAAACCCTAAACTTCTCTTCCTTTGAAATTCACATTTAATAAAAATGCATCTGGCAACCCATTAAGCTACAAGAGACATGCTGGAATTCATACTCGAATAACATATAGTAAAATATTGATTAGCAACTATGTGAAGTGCGCAGGAATTCAAAAGGCAATTGCTAACCGTGTAGGACAACCCACAGGACATAAATGTGCCTTTTCAGGAGCAGCCCAGGAGTACTATCTGGTGACATAATTTGGCAGAGTCACATAGAAGGTAAATGAAGGCAGATGGTATCAAATCATGTACTACAGAAAGCAGTTCTTTAACAACTTATAGCCTTACTCATTCGCACTAAGTGCTAGTCACACTGATGTAGCCCAAACACAGTGCATTTCACACGTGTGCCTGAAAAAAGCAAGCTAAAATTAAAAAAATGTATTTATAGTTCATACATTAAACTCCTAGACTTCATGCTGTTCATTTTCTTGACAGCTGAGAAATACACACTTTTCAACATTCAGCAGAGCAAGAAAACCAGGGATCACACCCAAAGAACATGGCTGATATGATGATAGTCCTGTTTTACAACAACTAATTTCCATCCTTTACACTGGGGTTGGGAGGGTGGCCTAGTGGTTAAGGTGTTTGTCTTACAAAGACAAGGTGCAGGGTTTGAGCCTCACAAGGGATAATTGGCTAGGCTTACAATGGCTCGCAAGGGCAGTTAGCCTAGTACTAACCTATGAACCTATGAACCTATGAACCTACAGCTACTTCTGTTTCATAGGTAGTTACTAGGCTTGTAAGGAATGGGGCCATTGAGAAGCCTAGCCCTCACATTCTGGTTAAGTGACTTGTGCAAGGAAAGGGTATTAATATAAAGTAAAAACGGAGATGTTCTGCAAAATTTGAGATAGGTAACAAAATACTGCTCTAAATCACTTAAAAAGTTAAAAGAAGAGCAGGGTTGTATTAACATGCATGTTGTGAATCACAAAACCTGCAAATCTTAATCCTTGAGTGATTTACCCCCCCCCCCCCCCAAAAAAAAAAAAAAAAGTTTAATGAAGGTCTGGCAGTTGGTGTGGAGTATTAAGGCACCAAGCTGTTCACAAGCTGTCTGTTGTAGTTGAGGGTTATGGAGTTTAATTCTGCCTTGTAAATCTGAGCAAGTCACATAACCAGACATTGCTCTCTAACTGGGGCATTTTATACACAGACAGACAGACATGCACAGATGCGAAAGTGCTGTCATTCAGTTTCCAAGCCGGGGATCCGAGTAAAATGCATCCTTCCGTATCGTGCAGAAGTAAATGTGAAACTAGCTCAATGTGAAGCAATGCTTAATTTTAGCACTACCACTCCCTTGCTTATTACCTTTACAGGGCAGAATCCAGCATGTTGGCTTCCTGTTTGAAGTAAATTCCGCACTACCACCTCTGCTACTAATGGCTGTACTTCTGGGAGGAGGTGGAACCTCCTGAATGGAAGAGAAGATATCAAGAAAAGGGAGATTTTTAATGTTTATTCTCTGTTGTTCTGTAGATGTATAGATTGCTTGGCTCTACATGATCCCTCCAAAGTCTGTGGTCCCTATTATAATCCGCCATTACTAAGATATCTTGACTGTGCTGATTCACTTTCTGTTGTAGTCTGTCAAACCTGCCTTCATATCATTTAAATGCAAATATAATCCCTCATTAGGGATTATCTGCATAGTAAATACATTCATTCATTTTTGTTTTAAAAAATCTGAGACTAGATTTGGTGATTTATGCTTCTCTGTCCATGTTAGCAAGCTCTTAAACAGATGTCCAACTGCACTACAGCAAATTTCTTCCAAGTATGTATTCAGAATCCCTTCAGACTACCTCCACACTAACTGAACATGAAAATTCTGTAGGAGATGTACATTTTTAATTAGTTTTCAGACGTACTTCTGCCATGATGTATATACTTACTGTTTAATTCAGTTTTATACAAAAGCCACTAATTTACATTATCAGTTATCAGTGTTTCTGTTCATTATATGCATTTTCTTTTAAATTGTTTGCCGTCATCTCATCTTAGTTTGTGTTTATTTATTTTTATATTTGTTAACCGGGTTAGTCTGTCTGGGTTCTTAGAAGCCCTTTTTCAGCAGAGACCCGAGGAGAAAAGCTCCCAAAAAAAGTTTAAGTAAACAAATAGTAAGAACAAAGATGAACACAGATCACATTTTAAGAATACATACTTCTGAAGTAATTACCTAGCATGCAATAAAGGAATATATAGAACGGATAGAAATGCAGTACAATACATATATGGAAATTTTCACATAGTATGGCAGGAAACTAAGCAGAAATATGGTAAGACTGAGGTCAATACATTGCTGAACCAAGGTACTAGGCATGAAGTAAGTAAATATACAGATAAAGTTGTGTTAACTTTGGAAGTTAAACAAATTAAAGAACAGTAATAAGGGATTATGGTAATTGAGTGTAACGTGAGCTAACTAGTATGGAATATGACAGAAAAAAATGTGTAGGTAGTAGTAAGAGAGAGAGCTAGAAGTGATACAGTTATGTTAGGTTATCCCTGAATGTTACTTTGGTATTGGTACTACCTCTTTACTAACAACCTCCTTTCCAGTACTCAGCATGGTTTCCGACCAAACCATAGCACCACCACTGCCTTACTCTCCTTTATTAACACTATCCTTCAGCATAAAAACAATGGCTATCTCTCCTCTGCTACTTTCCTAGACCTATCTAAAGCATTTGACATGGTCCCACACAAACAACTTATCTCTGTCCTCAATAACCTATCCTTCTCACAATCAGTCACCAACTGGTTTCAGAGTTACCTGTCTGACCGTCAACAATCCGTTGTATGGCAGAATGACATATCTCCCCAACTACCTGTCTCCATAGGGGTTCCCCAAGGATCCATCCTTGGACCCCTACTTTTCTCTGTTTACACCAATAATCTAGCCTCTGCCACCAAACATGGCACACTCATCCAATACGCAGATGACTCTACCATCATCTGCTCAACCCAGTCCCTACCCAAACTGCAAAAAGTCACACAGGAAGCCTTTTCCTCTGTTGAAACATGGTTATCCAATGCCCATTTAATACTCAACCCAAACAAAACTAAACTACTCATCTTCCAACCCACCAAACATACTCAAAACAACTCTCACTTTAACATCACAGCAAAAGGCAACACCACTATATACTCAACTGAACACACCAAATTGCTAGGAGTGGAAATAGACAATAAACTAAAATTTGACATTCACATATCCATGACCATAAAAAGTCCACAAAAACTAGGAGCATTATACAGAAATAAACAATTTCTCACCAAAGCAGCAAAGATTTCAATAGCAAATTCCCACCTTATCTCCACCCTACTTTATGCCTCTCCAGTATATACCAACCTAAGGCAATGTGATCTAAACAAGCTAGAGACCTGCTACAACAAAATCGCAAAATTCGCCACAGGGGCATCCTACCGTAGTCACCACTGTCTCTCACTTGCTGAACTGGGCTGGCTTGAACTCCCTCACCTCCTTCAGTGGTATCAACTCTCACTCGCCCACAAACTAGTAAACCATCCACTAAATGTCCCATCCCTCCAGAATCTACTCCAACCCTATCGCACCACCAGACCACTAAGATCCAGCAACAAAAATCACTTGCAGATCACTAAAGCCAATAACTCTGCTGGTGAAGCACTATTCTCTTGCGCCATAGCCAAATTATGGAACTCACTCCCACCCACAATTACCTCCGTACCATCATGCACCAACTTCAGAACTTTATTAAAAGCGCAACTAAAAACATGCTGGCTATGCCCTTGCAACTCCCACTCTAATATCATCCACCCCATCCAACTACTACCTTTCACCTCCACTAACTACCTTGATGATAGCAAGCTCAGATGCTCATAAGCCTAGTACTTATTATACAGCAGGAACTTCTCATTGTTACATTTGTTAATGCCTGTTATGTACTTCACAGATAAAGATTCTAGTTGTCTACTGATGTACTATGTTCTTCATCTGTAAATATGTTGTAAGTAATTTCTATGTTAAATTGTTAATCACTATGTTATCCAATGTAACTACTGTCTGTTTATTTTACTGTGGAGCTTTTCTCCCCGGGCCTCCACTGAAAATGGACCCACGTCCAGTCGGACACTCCCGGTCAACAAATTTAAATAAATAAAAATAAATTAGTTTGGAGCATGAACATATCCAATTTGATAGGAAAAAAGATTTAAGCTTGCAGTGCTTATGTTGCAGAGAGCACAGTTAATTAACTTGACTCATGCTGACTACACCAAATCTCTTTATGGCATGTTTCTGATTATTATTGTTATGTTTTTCTTTGAACACTAATTCATGTCTGTTTATTGATTACCTAATAGCTACACCTGATGCATGTTCTGTTTAAGGGGGAACTGTACTTGAAGGCATGCTCTGCTGTTACAAGCAAATTTTAAGGGCAGCACTGGGAGGATGGGGTTAATGATATTTGTATATCCTGTGCAAAGCTAGGATGCTGGGAAAAAGAAAGTCACGTATGCAGTTTAGAGAAAATGGACAGGAAGAGCAGAACTGCAGATATGTTTCCACAGATCACTCACCAAGTTGATGGGAAGAAATATATACAGAAGAGGCAAAAAAAAAAAAAAAACTCATGGGTAGTGCTAAGAGCTAAACTCTGGGACCAGCAGAGCATGAGTTGCATCCGTGTGTACACGTTGTGGTACAACATGGATGTAGAGGGTTTTTGTTCATGCAGACAGTCCTCATGAGTTCAAGAACAAAGTTGTTGCATGGGGTCTCTGCAGCACACATAGGGGCACCCATGACACATTTCCTTATAAATAAGACAGACACCGTATTTGCAGTAAAATCACACGTTTGCATAGCCATTTCGTATATGTGAGTGCAAGCCAAGCCTTATTCTGGCATTTCCATGCTGGCATCCTTATCTAACAGGCTGTAATGTTTCTGGTGCATAGCAGGTTTGCTGTTGTGTCAGATAGGTGTCTTCTGTTGTTCTTTGGGCACACACCAGTAAGGCTGTATAATGTACCCAGGTGATGGGATTAGAGTAGTTCTGGAGGCGGCATATATTTTAATGGACAAAACAAAAAAAAACATGTCCTGCATTTGCCCTGAGCCTTGCTATCCATTCTACTTCCATAGTTTCTGTTTTATTTCTAATATCTCCCTTTCTGCAGGACATGGCCTTAATGATGTTATTCCACTGAGACCAGTTTTAAAGAACAGACCATTACGTAGATAGTCTATATCTTAGCTTTTTAGTATTTTTATAGGCTTACTAAATGTTTTATTATTATAATTATCATGGTATGCATTAGAATCTGGTATTCTTGTAGAAATTAGTTGAAGTATTTTTATATATTTTTATATGTATTCATGTAATGTAATTCACATGCTGCATTTCACTGCTCTGTCTAACTGCATTGACTAGTTTTTAAATACATTGAAAGTGTATCTTGCTTAATTTAGTAGAGGACTGCTTTCTATATTTACATTTTATATTTGTATGTTGCCATAAGAAACTATTTTATGTTATCAGGTGCTGAAGCAGGATTAACCATTGCCTGATGTTTTTGTTATTGACTATTGCTAAACAAAAATCCAATCTGACTGGTCACACAGTATGTGCTGCCTTAACCTAATGCTCTCTTACATTTTTCTTCTATTTTTCTTTCAGTAATCCAAACCATCCTTCAGGTCAAGCAGGTCTCTGCCCCCATATCAAGCAGTAGAAATTTCAGTTGTTTCTCTTGAGCACTGGGCACCCACAGACACTTGTCCTGCAACTAAAACGACTAAATACTAATGTAGGTGCTTAACTTCCAAGTGTCTAGACAGTAAAATACCTTACTTGCATTAACTTAAACAAATGTTAGTGAGTGTATTAGTATATTTCTGCTGTATAGTTCCTTAGTCAAACCTCTGTACTGATGAGTACATCACCAGGACTAAACAGTTGTATATTGCTCTCCAGTTAGTGCCCCCAACTAAAGTCAAGTTTCTTTTGAGAAATACTCAAATCTATAAAAGAGCATTTCTTTTCCTCTCCTGTTTCATCTGTAACTAACCCCAGCTTTAATTCTATATCCTTTTAAGAATGTCAGAAAATTATACTCTGTGCCCATAACATAGCCTATAACTTTGCAAACATATTAAATTACAGTTAAAATTTCAGTTGAACATATTACAATTTAAGCTAACATTACATACTTACCAAAGCCTAAAGAAACACTTAGAGTCGGTGTTAGCCTGCAGCTAGCCCTCGCTGCGCTCGGGCTTGCTCCGCTCCCCTCCCTGCCCCCTATTCCCACCCGCCCCCTCTACTTCTCCTTTTATTCTAACCCCTAATCACCTGACCAGTAGTCCAACCCCTAATTCCCTAACAACTAGCCCAACCCACTCATCCTACCTCCCCCCACCCCCCAATCCAATTATATCCCACTCCCAAAACACATTCCCAGGCAACACAACTCTACCCTCACACACAACCAACCAGGAATCCTAGTTGTACTTCTCACTCAAAGTAGTATCATGTTACCCACACTCACAATCCCTATCACTAGCTCTACTATCGCTAACCTTCCTAACTTCCTTACAAACAGATCTACCGCTGCACAACTGCTATCACACTATCCACACTAGCCCACCCTCTCAAACCCACTCAGACTTCTACATCTGCCCTACAATCATAAATCTTACAACTACATATTACTCACTAACAAAAATTACACCATCTCATCACACTAAGAAAAACTTTCATAGACCAAGCTCGCAAACAATTAATATTAAAAAACACATACTGACGCTCCTACAAATTCTGCTAACCTCTGGTGACATTCACCCAAATCCAGGTCCCCTCTCAGCTAGACAAACATCTGACCTGCTAATCCTAAATCTCAACATAAGAAGTATTACCAATAAGCTAACAGACCTACATGCATTCATAGCCCACTACAACCCTGATATACTCGCCATTACAGAAACCTGGCTTACACCCAGCATCCAAGATGAAGTCTTTCTTCCCCCAGGGTATAATACACTTAGATCTGATAGAACAAACAGGAAAGGAGGAGGAGTAGCAATTCTCTTTAAAAACACCCTTAACCTCCAGCTCCTGCACACCACACCACCCACTTTTCAAACTGCTGAAGTCCTGTTTTCTGTCCTATCCATAAGAAACACCAAGAAGATTAATATAATATGCTGCTATATACCTCCAGGCAACAACTCGCTCATAATAGAAGACATCCTACACTGGACAAAGGACAATCTACCTCAGGAAACGATCCTACTAGGAGACCTTAACACTGACTGGGCAACCTGTAACTCCAGCAGCCCCTCTACACATATCAATCTATATGGGTTCTCTCAACTAATTAAAGAACCAACTAGAATAGATGAGAAAACAAAGAGAGAATCCATACTGGACTGGACACTAACCAACTATCCCAAACAAAACTATACAGTAGGCTGCCTCCCAGATGACTTAAGTGATCATCTCCCCACCTTCCTACTCCAGAAACACTCCAATCACCCCAAACCAGTAGTCTACAAATTTGTACGAGATGACCGTAACCTTACCCCACGATACATAAATACTGTCCTAAGCCACTGCAACTGGGAACCACTACGGACACTCGGGTTAGACCAGGCAGTAGACTACTTCAATACAACCTTCTCTAACATCCTTAATAGTCTAGCTCCCAGCAGAAAGATCAGAGTTAAAGCCAACTACGCACCCTGGCTAAATAGAGACACCAGAGCCTTACTAAATGCTAGAGATAAAGCCTGGAAAATCTGGAAAACTGACAAAACCCCTAGCTCCAGACAATACTATCAACAGCTTAGAAACAAGGCCAAGGCTGAATCCAAAATAAACAAACAAAACTATTTTCTTAGCGCCCAAAGGAAATATTCAAATAGTCCACAAAAATTCTGGCATGCCATTAACTCCCTACTAAAGCCAGGCAAAACCACAACCCCAGCACCCATCTCTACTAACAATACCCTAGACACAGCTTCTCAATTTAATAACCATTTTACTAAATTCATCTTGGCCCTGTCCAGTCAAATAACCAAAAACATTATACCTCAGTCACAACATAACCTATTCCACACCACCCCCTCTTTCAGCCTATCACCAGTGCCCACCTCAACTATCAAAAAACTCCTCCTAAAACTAAAGCCAACCACACTAGCAGCTGATAACATACCTGCTGCATACCTAAAAATGGCTAGTGACTCCTTATCATATCCTGTGTCCATCCTTATCAACCACTCCATACTAGAATCCTACATACCCAAACTCTGGAAAGTATCTTGCATCATTCCTCTCCATAAAGGAGGTAATTCTTATGAATTCTCCAACTACCGACCTATTGCCATCCTTTGCCCCTTATCCAAAATTCTTGAGAAATGCATCCACTTGCAAGTGATGACATTTCTTAACACACACAATCTACTATCTACCACACAACACGGTTTCCGTCCACATCACAGCACTACCACAGCCCTTTTATCTTTCACTAATTATATAAACCTTCACAGGAATGATAACAAATATGTATCAGCCATTTTCCTAGACCTCTCAAAAGCATTTGATATGGTCTCCCACTCCATTCTACTAGACTCACTAACATCATTATCCTTCACCTCCTCTACTATGGCCTGGTTCAGAAGCTACTTGTCTGACAGGCAACAATCAGTCCAGTGGAAAGGAACTCTGTCTACACAACTTCCAGCCACCATAGGTGTCCCACAGGGCTCTATACTGGGCCGCTGTTGTTCTCTATTTTCACAAATAACCTCAAATGCTCTACACAACATGCCACACTCATACAATATGCAGATGATTCAACTCTGATCTGCTCCGCCTCATCTCCCACCACCCTACGTACACTCACTCAAGATACCTTTATCTCAGTAGAAAATGGATATCTGGGATCCAACTAATTCTAAATCCCAAAAGACAAAACTGCTACTATTTACCCCTAATAGATCAAAAAACCTCTCCTTTACCATAACCTCTAATGACGGCACCACCATCTCCCCTTCTAACCACACCAAACTTCTGGGCATTGAAATAGACAATAATCTCCACTTTGATGTTCACATCTCACATACCATAAAACTAGTACACAAAAAATAGGCTCCCTATACAGGCATAAGTCCTTTCTCTCACAAAAGCAAGAGTCACTCTTGCACAAAGCCACCTCCTCTCAACTCTATTATACGCAGCACCAATCTTTACCCAAATCAGACAATGTGACCTAGACAAACTAGAATCATGCTACAATAAAATAGCCAAGTTTGCTACTAACTCAACCTATAGAACCCATCACTGTGCTGCACTAAAAGAACTAAAATGGCTTGAGCTACCACAGCTACTTAACTATCACCAGCTGGGCACAGCCTACAATATTCTCAAATATCCTGAAAAAACCCCCTCATTATCCAACCTACTTACTATCTATACTACAAACCGATACCTAAGATCCAGTGAAAAATCTCTCCTCTCCATCACCAAGGCTAACAATAATGCAGGGAAAGCGCTCTACTCCCACACCGTTGCCAGAAATTGGAACTCTCTTCCCCTGTGTCCACTGCCCCTCCACATCCATATTCAAAAACTCCCTCAAATCGCACCTTCTTAGTACATGGTTATGCCCTTGTATCACATAACCCTACCCATACTACTATTAACTCCCCAAATTCCTCTCTGATCACATGCTGGAGCTCTGATCCCCTGTAGGCTTGGTCATCTGAAAGGGTACTTTTAACTGTAGAATCTTACTTGATATATTTTCTTTTCTTACCAAAGTATGACTGACATTGTCTTTTTACCCATGTTCTATATCTTTTACCTGGAGTGTTTTTATTAATTCTTGTTATATTACTATGCTCAGCATACATGATGTAACCTGTTTTGTGTATTATGCTGGATGTACTGTATTTGTATAACTTGATGTTGGAGCTTTTCTCCCCGGGCCTCCGCTGAAAATGGACCTGATCCAGTCGGAATTTCCCGGTTAACAAATGTAAAATAAATAATAAATAATGTATTAGAAGGGAATGAATGTAAAGTAATATGGCTTTAAGAACCAATTAAGCTGAATATTTTTGGATAAAAAAATGGGTGTGTTTACTAGGATAATTCACGCATCTGAAGAAGCCTAATGGTGAAGGCACTTGTGTGAGTTCCTTACTATTAGAGCAGTTTGTTTTTAAAGAAGATGGAGCCTGGTCTTTGCCTAGTGATTTTCTGTAAACAAAAAAAGATGTTGATTTGAGGCTGTTAAAAGCTTAGCTCGTGCATTGCACTTTTCCAGTAGGACTTTGGTATGTAGATAGCCTTCAGAATTCCTGAAATCATATTGTTGGTTTTAATTTTATTCTTGCTTTTATTTAATTAAGAGTGATAGTATACTGTATTATATGTCTCTCATTTTTGTCTTTTTGTGACTGTTTATATGTTAAAGTATTCTGTGCTTACTTTCATTGACAAGATCAGTTCCATACCAAAAAGTCCCTTGCTTTACTGCTGACATTCAAATAGATCTAGCATTTACTTTTATCTTGGAATATAGCAAAATGTCAGTAATGTCTTTCTGTCTTAGATTGTTACTGAATTTTCTTATGCAGGACATTTTTGGTGGAATACAGTTTTTCATTGTCTTACACAAAATAATGCTCACAGATTGAGCACTAAATTTTATGCTATCCATCTTAGCTCAACAAAAGCAGTTTTTCTTCTTCCACTTCTCCATTCCTGTCTTCACGTAAGCTGCCATGCTGTTTCTGCTTGGTACTCCCCACCATTTTAGCTGTCACTTCTGTCATTACTTAAACCTTTGAAACATTGCTATCGAGCAAAATTGAAATTTTAAAAAGCTAAGAAAGAAATGTTTTTGACATTAAAGTAGATCTTGTAAGTAATGCATATTTTCTTTGCAGTACACTTCTCTTATCTTTACCCCTGTTATAACCAATCGGATATCAAACCATGACAGTTGTAACTGCATTACTCACATTATTCATTTTGTGCTTACTGTTATTAAAGATTAAACCTTGGTGCCTTGCACCCTGGCAGTGTCTAAGATTGAAGCTACTGGGAATTTCTACACTACCATATTTGAGTTTTAGATAAAAAATGTAATTCTTAACATCTGCACATCTGTAAACTGCTTTGTTGCAAGATTTTGTTTTGGCAAACTGATTACCCTGTACTTAACAGTTGGCACTATGTACAGTGTCATAACAAATGTACCATGTGAGCTGCCATGCTTATGCATTCTAATAGCTTAAGTATATTGTTTTTGAATGTTTGGTTAGCAACCTGATATTTACAAATTTTGCCTACATGGCTCTTTTTTATGGTAGTTTACACACGGTGTTTTATTTAAATTGGGCCTAATTTCTGTAGTGAGAGACCATAGCTGTCTTGTATTAGCCTTTTATTACTTTACTATAAGCTCATCTATTTGTTGTTGAATTTCTGTGATATCCTTTGCAGTGTTTTTTTAATTGACATTTTGGATGTGTAAGTGCCCTGTCTATGGTTTTTAGTTTTGTTGTTTTGATTTTATCCAATGGTTGGGTGGACTGCTGTATACACCGTTGTTAGCCATGACCTAAATAAGCAGGCAATCGTTATGAATTTTACAACACACCCATAATCAGGATAGTTAAGAGGAAGCTGTACAATACGTACAGATGTATAAAGTAAAAACAGTTGGAAGTAAGCATTTTCAAACTGAGTAACGTAATACATATAGGCGTAATAATGGTAAAAAATACACATGTATATTTAGGGACATTACAAGAGTAGATACAAATCCACGGTGGTGCAGCGGTAGCGTTGTTGCCTCACAGCAAGAGGTTCTCCCGTTCGATTCTCGGCTGAAGTGCAGGGAGTGCCTTCTGTGTGGAGTCTACATGTCCTACCCGCGGTTTGGTGGGCGTTCGAAAGACATGCGTAAATGGGCGTGCCTTCGCTGAAGGTTGAACCTTGGCATTCGTGAAAATCCACTGCCAATCATTAGTGGACCGGAGTTCCACTGTGGCGACTCCTAACTGGGAAAAGCCGAAAGACAACAACAATAACAAGAGTAGATACAAATTTACAAAGTGAAAACAGTTGAAATAAATGCTTCCAAATGGCAAAACATATTGCAGTGCAAATGGTAATCTTAATGGACAAAAAAGTTTATTTTAATACAAAAAAGTTACATTTTATAAAGAAATAGCTCAGAACAAGGTTTCAGCAGATGTGAGAGACCCTCAGGAAATATATGGCTGATCTTTGACTGTATCCTTTTACGGGTTATGTATGTTTGATATATATTTTTTTTGTTTTTACATCAAATAGTGAAAAGGTCAGCACTGCTGATCAAAATCAGCAGCACAGGCTGTGAGCGAGATTGTGGAACAGCAGTGTGTGGGGAAAAATACCCTTACCCCCAAATAATGCAGTCTTTGAATAACCAGGGGGTGTAGGGTACACAGCCCTCCCCCCACACAGGGGGAGGGGCTGCAAAAGAAGGTTTTTTTTATATATATTTTCAGTGTTTAACATTAGTTGTTTAATATTCAGAAGTTCAGATTTAACCACCATTTTTTCATGTTTATGTATACTGCGTACTTGCCAGTCTATCAGTATTGGTCGCTGTGGAATCTGGCAACCCTTCACACATCTGTGCAGCTGTGCATATTCTGAAATTTTATTTTATTGGTTCTCTTCTTATTAATGAAATATAAAAAACTCTGCCTTTGTTTCTGGTTGGGTTATCTTCCCTGAGGAGTCTGCATGTCTTGGTTTTTAAGTAGGATCTTTGTTTTTATCCCACATAAAAAGATTTGCAAGTATTTTAATTACTGATTTATCTAAATTGTGAGTAGGCACTTTTTGTGTGTGCATATGTCTTGTGTGTGTCTGTCTATTTGTGCACATCCTGAGATGGATTAGCATCCCATCCAGGGTTGTTTTTTTATCTTGCACCCATTACTTGCTAGGATAGGCTGGGGCTTCTCCAACTATGTGGTATGTTCCAGGCCCCATAACATGAAGTACTTTGTGCCAGTTGTAATAATGCATTCTCAGTGCAGGTCCATGTATGGTGCTCAGTCTTACTTTGTGCCAGTTGTAATAATGCATTCTCAGTACAGGTCCATGTATGGTGCTCAGTCTTCCACAGTGGCGTTGAAAATGCTCACATAACCAACACAGTCCTCATTTTGTGACTTTCTAAGGTACCACTTCTCAGTGTTGCTAACAGAATTTTCTAGGATACACAAGTTTCACTTCTATACCAAAATGATAATCTGCACTTACTTAAATGGTATACTTGATATTTGTATCTAAACAGTGTCAGTTTTTATTAAATGAACTGCTAGTGATGTATCTCTTAAAAATTCTTTACAATGAAAAACTTGGGTAGCCCTATATTTTGGGTATAGTCAACATGTACTTTCTGTTCACTATGGAAAAAGCTAAAGTGAACCCTTGCACACCTGTTAGATTGCTTTGTTTAGTATTGAAATGTGTATGCTGACCCAGGCCTCAATGGTTCTTGCTTCATTAAGAGCACGTTCAAGCTCAAGGAACTCAACCACCACATATTCCACTGCATGCAAGCAGCATCAGGATGATCTGTCTCTGGATACACTGATTTTCCCTGAGCTAGAGGTAATGGGGGATTCATGACAGCTTATATACTGTTTGTTGGACTGGGTTGCACTCCTCTATTTTTCACTTCACTACTTGTCTGGATCTGAGGAAGTCCTGTCAGGAGCAAAAGCATTGTCTTCTAACCAGGTTGGAACCCCAGGACTTTTTCTCTAAATCCAAACAGCTAATGCTGAACTCCTCCTCCTGAGTCTGCAATGGTTGTTGGATACAGGCATGGATGTTGCTGACTGACAACTTCTGGTCTAGCTGCCAGTTAATAGTACCACACCTTTTAGAGGGGTTTTCTGTTCTAAAAATAAGAGATAATTGCTAACATGGCTGTCATCAGTTATATTTAGTCTTGAGCAGTCCTGTAAAAGCAGGCCACACGGCTGACCAAAAAGTCAAGTTACGACTGGTGAATTCAAGTTTCACATACCTGAAGAATTTGACAGATTTGTGAATGCTAAATGAAAGCTGATGCCTTAGTATAAGCAACCCCATAAAAGCAGGCACCAAATTATAACTGTCTAGATAAATGCACTTTTCCATTTAGGTTACATATTTTTTTTTTTATTATAACCCCCCACAAACTGTCTTTAACTGTCCGTTTTTAGTATTTTCTGTTGGTTTTCCATGAGTTCCATTACAAAATTATTTAGATGGTTATACTCCTGTAGAATCTTTTGTATTGTCAGCTTTTTATTTTTCAAAAGATGTTGTGGAAACGCAACTGTTTTGTAGATTATTATGCAAGGGGATATTTATAATTTTGGTATGGTTATTTGTGCTGGACCATGCAGCAAGCTTGAACCTGTTGGTAGGTGCATACGGGAGTTAACTAGGTTGACACCCCGTCCCCATCAAGTTGTGATTTGTCAGAAAAATGCTACATTGATATTTGTATGCAGTGGACTCACAGATGAACTGACCTCACTGTGCTGCTCATCAGCGACAATGCCCAACAGATTTACTGACCCTACTACTGTGCTGATCATCAGCGACAATGCCCCACAGATGTACTGACCCTACTACTGTCTGCTCATCAGCGACAATACCCCACAGATGTACCGACCCTACTACTGTGCTGCTCATCAACGACAATACCCCCACAGATGTACCGACCCTACCACTGTGCTGCTCATCAGCGGCAATGCCCCACAGATGTACTGACCCTACTATTGGGCTGCTCATCGGTGACAATGCCCCACAGATGTACTGACCCTACTACTGGGCTGCTCATCGGCGACAGTGCCCCACAGATGTACTGACCCTACTACTGGGCTGCTCATCAGTGACAATGCCCCACAGATGTACTGACCTTACTACTGTCTGCTCATCAGCGACAATGCCCCACAGATGTACTGACCCTACTACTGTGCTGCTCATCAGCAACAATGCCCCACAGATGTACTGACCCTACTACTGTGCTGCTCATCAGTGACAATGCCCCACAGATGTACTGACCCTACTACTGTGCTGCTCATCAGTGACAATGTCCCACAGATGTACTGACCCTACTACTGTGTTGCTCATCAGGGACACCTGTTCTCTTGGAAGCACTCCATCTCAGTTTATGCATTAAATTAGTATAATTAATTTCCTCGGGTAGTGATTACATTAATAACATAATGTTTCTGTAATGCGTCCCTGTTGTTTAACATGTGTAATGCTTACACTGTGGCTGTCATGTTAACTTGGTCGTAATGAACTACTATTCCCCCCCCCCCCTCGTGTAAGATTTTTGCCTTGAAATACCAAAATATGCCTACACTTCATGGTTTGTATTGATTGCCAATATTGCATCCAACCTGAGTTTCATCTGCACAACATTTGCAGAATACAAAACCCTAGGCCATGGGAGGTGTTTTCATGGTGTTTACTGTTGCTGGTTAATTCTGTAGGAAGGCGTTTTCCCACCATGCGCATATGTAATTTGCCAGTATACACCAACACCAACACCTATGCCTATGTACTGGGATACAAGTAATTTTTAATTAGTTGAATGTGCAGAGCCCCCCCGTTACCACATTGTGAAGAGCAGATACATAGGGGAATCAATGCTGCATTCACAAATCATTCTCCAACAGTGTTCACACTTGGATGACTATATTCTAGGTTTAGACAGCACACTGTTACTAAGATATAAACAGTATTCTAGGTTTAGACAGCACACTGTTACTAAGATATAAACAGTGACGTGTTCATTTTTTGAATGCCACTGAAGTAAGTCTAATCCCAAATGTGCATTTTTTGAGCAGTATGTTGTGTACTTCAGGATTTTGTTACACTACATGTCTTTTGCGGAGTATTCATACAGAAAAGTTTCCATAAATAATACCTTCTTCAGATTCTGTTGTGTATTGTAATGATTCTGTAGGTTGCACACCCTGGCAAGATATACATGTTCATGTGCATCATTTTAAGATTGTCAGATGACTGCCAGAACATTGCCTGCAGTCAGTTGGCCTTTGTTTGTATTGCTTGTTCCTCTTTCTCAGACAGTTTGTGCCTGCTGTTTTCAGAAGTAGAATGTAATGTAGTTGTGTGTGTTTACCAAGGGTTTACTCCTTTACCAAACTTGCCTCATTCGCTTTATTTCCCATGTAGTCTCCTTTACCTACAACCTCCTGTAGTCACTTCTGTCCTGTCCATCCAGGAGTCACCTTGTCCCCCCCCTTTATCACACTTCCTTTAAGTTTCTCTTCTAATTTAACACACTAGTAATATGCAGTATAAAAGTATTGTAACCACTGCTCTCTCACTTTCCTCTTTCTTATAGTAATTCTCCAAGAAGTGGAAGCTTACTGTGCATTATTTAAACCCCAACATACCACCAACCTGACCCCACCTAACCTAAGAATAGGACACAACTGCCTTCTTGACTTATTATTCATTAATATTACCCATAAGGTTATCGAAACATCTTGCTTATTCAGTTATTTAAACTCCAACATACCACCAACCTGACCCCACCTAACCTAAGAATAGGACACAACTGCCTTCTTGACTTATTATTCATTAATATTACCCATAAGGTTATCGAAACATCTTGCTTACTCAGTTATTTAAACTCCAACATACCACCAACCTGACCCCACCTAACCTAAGAATAGGACACAACTGCCTTCTTGACTTATTATTCATTAATATTACCCATAAGGTTATCGAAACATCTTGCTTACTCGGTTATCATTTCCATATTCAGGCTATCCTTATGTATAGAAGCAAAACCTATCTCTGAACCCAAAGAGGACTGTGTATGGTCTGACCTGTTTAATGTAGACTGAACTCCTTCTAAAGGCCCTATGACAGTTTTCAACCTTTTTAACAGCATCATCACTCTGCATTAAACGAGCACTTCCTTGTTGTTAAGAGGAGTAAAGTGACAAAACTGTACATGCCGTAATTCAGCCATTAAAAAATCCTCAAGGACTTGAGATAAATCATGAGTATTGTGGAAAACAACACAAAATTAACATTTAAAAACACCCCTCCATCATAGCTGAAGACAAAATGCAGTCTAGAAATAAAGCAAACTAAATCATCCTATTTGGAAAATAAATTACAAACCAGCTATTTCAACAAAGTAAGTCTAGTGTGGCAGCTAAAAAGAACCTATGTAGTTTATAATACTTTTTTCATTCTAGTTGAGCAATGTTATGCAAACTGAAGGAGTACCAAGTTCCAACTGTTTTCTGTTTGTCGGTATAACATTTCAGTCTCATTGCTACCATCTTGTGATATTTCATTACCTGTATGAATCAACACCCTCAGATTTTCAATGATAAAATTTAATGAATTAATCACATTATGGCCAAAAGTGTATCTGTATAGGGGAGAATACTCTTACCTTTCATCCCACAAAAAATCAAACTGAGTGGCACACTTATCCTGTCTGTTCTTTTCAGGGACTATTACAAAAGAGCTGAGGTTTTTTTTTTCTGGCAACATTAGAGTGCAGTTCTGCTTACTCTTGTAGGCACACACTACTGCCTGTCTTCTTGTGTTGTGAAGCTCCTTTGAGTGGCTTCATTATTTGCCCGGCACATCTTCCTGCTTTATCACCTTGTTGTGATGGCAGCTGCACCTTCCACCTCCTTGGACAGCAGATCAACTTCTCGATCTCGTTTTCCAGCCAGAAGCATCATTGCTGACCAGAATCTCTTATACATTTCATCGAGTAAAGCTTGTTGCTTAATATTTCCCCCCTCCCCCAGCACTTTGTCAGGCCGTTTAGTGTTCTCTTCAACCACATGGCCAGTAGGAAAATTGACTGCTGTCATTTTACAGCACAAAACAAGCTTTCTACAACATAGGAAATGCAAGCTGCGTTTCCCACTTGGTCGAAGGAAGAATAGTGAAATTTCTGTAGTGACCTCTTCAATTTTTTCCTCAATTAGTGTAGGTAGAATTTCTCATCTTCCCTAAAAATTTTCCACTGCTTAATTGAAACAACCTGTCTTTCAATTATACTTTACCCTTTTCTGCGCTTTTCAAGCTACATGTTTTACCCCTTGTAAATAATGTGGGCCTTTGTGTGTGTGTATTTGCCGTTGCCCTTTGCTGTTTCACTGTGGACATGCCCAGTTTTCAACAGTTCTATCAAAGAACCCCTCCTGCGCATTCCACTCGCTGTTAAGTAATATCAGCACGATATGCTGTCGGCCGTCTTAATCCTTCCTTTGTTTATATGGCTGCCTGTATAGCATGCTGTCGACCAGCTCAATCCCTGTTTTTGTTTTGGCAGCCAGCAGTGTATGTTGTCTACCTGGTTAACCGCCTTTCTTTATATTACTGCCAGCAGCAGCTGAGGTGCCATCACGTTCATGTGGATTGCTCCAGCATGTCGAGTCTGTTCCACTGCCGGTGTATGTCAGCGTTTTCTTGATTTTACCAAAGACCTTTCTGTATGTAACATAGCCTGGTTTATAAACAGTTGTTATAATATGACCTCCAAACATTTTCTCCTTTAGTAAGCATCAAACTTTACATCTGGCTTGCTCACCCTGTTGCCTTCATTCATGATTTACTGCAGTAAAGAAATATGTCCAGCGTCAGTGTCGCCTTGTTTGCGAGTCTGGCCTTTCCACTTTTAATGGGAGAGAAGCTTGATGGCTGTGATGGTGGAATGCATAAACCTGTCCACTGGCATCGATGCACACTAATGGTGATGGTAATCCACAGTGGTGTACTGAAAGAAAGAAGGTGTTTTGTGTTTGTAATGTAAAAAAAATGGGAGTGTATTTTCATAAATGTAAACATTAAGGCTATAGAAGTGTAAACAAGTAGATATTAATGTAGATACAGTCTGTGTAACCATCTCCCTTCTGCTTATACGGAAAATATATATTTTATATCTACATATACGTGTGTGTGTGTGTGTGTGTGTGTGTGTGTGTGTGTGTCTTTTTTTGGAGCATGTTTTCATGTATTTGTTAACTGGTAAACCAGCTAGGTTTGTTTGTGTCTTTCGGCTTTTCCTGGTTAGGGGTCGCCACAGCGGAACTTCGGTCCGCTAATGATTGGTAGTTGCAAGTGCTTATTTTCAGTGACGGCCTGGAAGTACTCCCTGGTTTAACGACTGGATCAGAGTGGCACATGTCACAAATAAAAGTGCAGGAATCAAACTCGGACTACAGGAAGAAGCTTGTTAGTAGGTCACGGCCTTAATCCTGTGTGCTAAACTGCCACACAGTCAGTACCACTCACCCTCTGTGCTGCAGTGTTGGGGAATATTTGTGAATAATTGCAGTCTTGTTGCAGAAGTGTGACAGTGGTTGGGTGGGCTGTATGTTGTCCGTGAGGAATCTGGTGAGGTCAGCCACGTATTGACTGCATAAGGAAGAATAGAGTAAATGATGCCTGCTGAAGTTCATTTGGTAAAAATGTGAAAGAAGAAAATGGATCTGTAATGAGGGTTAATATTCTTCATAGTATGATAAACAGTGGCCATCTGGGATTATCAGGAGAGTTATGGCAGCAACGAATACCGTAGCCGCACATCAAATTGGCCTTGGAGATGAATGGGACTGGAATATTATTGTTGTACTGACACGCCAAGCAAACTCTCAGCAGTTAGTATTCAGCGCAGAATCACTTTCATCTTATTTGAAGTTGATACGTTTTATTTTTGCATTTGGTTTTCTGTCAGTATTTAAGATTTATTCTAATGACAGAATGACGGCACTAAGTAGCTTTGTTCTAGAAATATTATCAGTCAGATAACATGTATTTGGCTGTGAATACTGTTGCTCATATTGAGAGAGTGGTTAGCCTTAAGTTCAGGGATAACTACATCTGTACAAAACAACGCAGCAGACTTTTAACACTTTGGCATGGAGTGATAGTACTTGGTCTAAATGCTCAGATAATGGGCAGTGTTCTTCTTTTTATGCTGTGTTAAAGCTTGACTTTGAAATTTGGATAGGCATTTTCTCAGAATTAATTCAGAATATGGCACTGGATTTGGAAGCCCTTGGTGCTTGTCTCTCCTTTTCAAATTGACAGACTTGCATGTTTATTTACCCTTGTGAATGCAGGAAGGCTTGTTGCAGGCACTCATGGAGTATGCATCACTGTTTGGTTTTGTGTGTCGAATGGACACTTGAGAACCTAGTTACAGGCACTCTGTCGTCTACATTACATTTCACCTTGCACGTTTCATTTATGTCCTCTCTGCAGAGATAGAATTGCTAGTTTTAATTATGCAGCGATCTTCCACATCTGTAGTAAGAAAGACAAACACGGACATTTAAAAGTTCTCTCTGGGGTGTGCAGGTCACCCCAGTATCCTCGTTTTAGTAGCAGTTATGTTGTATTTTCTTGGGCTTCGTGAAACAAAAGTCTGTTTACATTATTTGTGAAGAAGCCTGTAGTATATTACATGGATAAGTCAGAAACTATTACTGATAAAGCAGTGTGTTATTGGGTGTCTGTGTCTCAGACCCCAGAGTAATTTTGTCTGCAGCATTCTTTTGGCCAAAGCATGGGTGATATTCATAGTCGCAGACTGCTCAAGGATAGAAGTGAGGTCTGTGAACAGTGGTGCTACATAGATTGCAAACGCATTATGTCTGAACAAAGTGGCACCGGATGTTCTTCATTAGATTACTGCTGCAATATTGCTGACAATTGGGAGAAATCCTGCTAGGGATACTGTACATCTGGCCAGTTTGCAAAAGCTTGAGTTCTGTACTCTCATGCCATACATCTGACCTACAAACCTATGCACAAGAATTTAGTACAGGACTTTGCCTTGGTAAAAGAGTTGTGTGAGGCTACCACTCTAGAAACTTTGTCTCAGATACAGAGGGATACAGAAGGGATAGGGAATGCGAAGATCTACTGCAGGCAAAAGGAAGCTTGAAAGTAATAACATGGAAAGAAAGAGAGTAATTACACTGCAGCAGTGATTGATTTAAAGATTTATTCTTTTGGCAAGTTATTACATAACTGTGTCATGTTTTTTATTACATCACTGTTGCAAAATAGCTGGTAGTTGAGAAGATTCCCAGAGCTTTTATATTGACTAGGAGGAAGTCAGAGGTGTAGAACTGGGGTTCAGTATCCCTTGGTGAAGCTCTAGCCTTAGAGAAATAATCAGTCTTACAATATTTCATAAAAGTGTGAATAGATGACCAGTTTGCTGCATCTGGAATAAATCTAGGTTCCAAACTCTTGAAATAAGCTCGAGAGGCAACTAGTCTAGTAGAGTGGGTAAATAAATTTCCTGGATGCACAGCAGGTGATGAGCTGTCTCAAACAGTTGCAGCAGCAACAGTGAAGGCCTGCATCAGAGGTGCCCTAAGCTTTTATGGATCTGCAGAGGGAGATAAAGTGGGAAGAAAGCAAACGTAATATAATGCACGTGATAAAATAATGAAATATGAATTGAAAACTGAGGAATGAAAGGACATGCCGTTATCATCAGGCTGGGGTGGGGTGAGGAATGAAAGGACATGCCGTTATCATCAGGCTGGGGTGGGGTGAGGGCAGGCACCCCAGTCTCCAGTTGTTTATGTGCCAACTTGGTTCAGTTTTGTCTTAAACTGGAGATGAAAAGGAACACAGTAGAAGCATTATCAGTGTGTCTATAGACGAACAGTATGCTGACTGAGCATTTTAATGCTACGTAACAACCACAGGGCTGTTACTGAACTTAATAGTATAGGCCACCTCCTGAAATGTGAATCCTGACAGTATACCCACAAATACCTTGTATACGTCTACAGTAGCCCACCCATAAAGAATCAGGGGTCTGAATGGAAAGATGATAAATCAGCAAACAAAGAAGAGTAATATTGCTGGAAGTGAATTCATCCTCAAGTCTTGGTGGGTACCTTCATGAGGTGGACTTTTTTTTTTTTTTTTTTTACAAGATCTCAACAAGATGACAATGATGATATATAGACTGTATTTTATATAGCATATATCATAGAAGTAAGTTAAAAAAAAAAAATAGCTGGGTGCACAAGACCCAGGATAAAAAAGTGCCCAATCCTGGTAGGCGCACTGGTACCAGGACTGGAAAAAATGACAGTATAGAATCCTGAAGACATGGGAACATTCCTACAATGGGGTTTGGCCAGGTCAAGGGGGAGGATGCCTCTTCCCCCCATTGTAAAAGAAAGTAGCTGCCCACAAAAATGACAAAACCTGAAAGGCCAAAAAAAAGAGCCATACAGACAACAGAGTGGATTTCTGAGGATAAGAAAGAAGTTTATGTATTGTTACTCTTATGCAAGAAGTCCAGAATTTCTAGACAGAAGCTATACAAAAAGATTGAGAGAAATTAGAGAAAAGAAAAATACTTCCATAAGAAAAACTGTCAGAAGCTTCAAATGCAAATTTGTGTTTATTAATACAACAGATACATGAAAAACACTATATAGACCAAGAAATCTTGGACCGTTTGGAAAAAGAAGTGACCGAGGAAGTGTGAAAATATAACCAATAAAATCTACAGACTTTTAAAAGGTATAAAAAAGAAATATGGCCATGGGAAAGGAGAGGTCTGATATGGTGCAATATTTATGCAAAGGAGCAAGCCAAATTAATTAGCACATAAAAGGTAGCCCCAAAGATATTTGAAGAAAAAATATAGGCAAAGGCATCCAGAAATAGAAAATTTCAAAATAAAAAAAAAAAAAAGATCAGAAAGAGGAAACGGAAACAAAGAACAGAAGATTAGTCAAGTAGAAGTTAAAAATAGAAGTTGAAGTTATGGAATACTTGCGAAGTGAAGGATTTAGTGTCGATAGGTAACACAAGTCATATCACCACATGCTGGGACAACGTGTCCCCAGAGTAAGGAGAAACAGGAAGAGCAGGAGACATCTGAAGAGGAAATATGGACATGGGAAAGAAGAAGAGATTTTAATATGGTGCAATATTTATGCAAAGGAGAAAGCAAACCTAATCAAACAAAAAGAACATCACCAAAGATATTTGAAGAGAAATACAGGCAGAAGCATCTAGATATGGAAAATTTTACAATACAAAAAATAAGAAAAGTAGAAAAGAGGATTAGTAATGGAGAAGTTAAAGAAATAGAAATTGAGGTTCTGGATTACCTACAAAGTGAAGGATTAGAAAATTTAACTTGGATACCATCACAGCAGGATGGTGCAATGGACACCCAAATTAAGGAGAAACCAGTGGAGCAGGCAGCATCTAATTAGTTGCCGTATGGAGATACAGTGGATATAAAAAGTGTACACACCGCTGTTAAAATGCCAAGTTTTTGTGATATAAAAATGAGACCACAATAAATCCTTTCAAAACTTTTCCCACTTTTAATGCAACCTATAACCTGTACAATTCAATTGGAAAAACAAATCTGTTAGAGGAAAAAATATAAAAAAATAAAAACGTACAGTAAGCTGGTTGCATAAGTGTGCACATCCTTAAACTAATACTTTGTTGAAGCACATTTTGATTTAATTACAGCATTCACTTTTCTTGGGTACACACCTGCCATCAATTAAAGAGACGCTATTTAAACCCAAATAAAGTTCAGCTGTCCTAATAGGATTTTCCTGCCACTTACTCAGCTGCCTGCTACAGCAAAAGCCATGGTTCACAGAGAGCTTATAAAGCATCAAAGGGATGTCATTGTTGAAAGGTATCGGTCAGAAAAGGGTACAAAAAGATTTCCACAGCTTTGGATATACCATGGAACACAGTGAAGACAGTCATCAAAAAGTAGAGAAAATATGGGACAACAGTGACGTTGCAAGGAACTGGACATCCCTCCAAACTTTATGAACAGACAAGACAAAAACTGGTCAGGGAGGCTGCCAAGAGACATACAGCAACACTGAATGAGCTGCAGGAATTTCTGGCAAGTACTGGTTGTGTACTACATGTGACAACAATCTCCCGTATTCTCAATGTGCCTGGACTATGGCGTAGGGTTGCAAGATGTAAACCTTTTAATTACACAGAAAAACATCCAGGCCGGCTAAAATTTGCAAAACAATACATCAAGCCTCCCAAAAGCATGTGAGAAAATGTGTTATGGTCTGATGAGACCAAGATTGAACTTTTTGGCCACCATTCCAAAAGGTATGTTTGGTGCAGAAACAACACTTTGCATCACAAAAAAAAAACACCATCCCCACAGTGAAGCATGTAGGGTTGCCTCCTTTTAACAAGGGCAAAGTGGGACATGGGGGTGTGATCAACAGGATAGAGGTGTGGCCAACATGACACTGGCCACACCCCCACCACGACATCACCAGAGTTGTTGGAGATGCAGTATTAGTTATGGATGCAACATTGTGACATTACAGCATACTGAAAACTCAAACCATTTAAATGAAGTGAACTATTACTGCAAACACACACTAATCAGTTGTAACAATAAATAAACTTTAAAGGAATAAAAAACACACTACTCATTAAACAGACACTTGTTTATTTAAAAAGTTAAAAATTCATAAACCAACCATTTCTATTCAGAAAGAAAACTTAAAAAAATTCTACAATTTGATTTTATGGCTTGAAGAAGGGCCCGATTTGAAACAATATTTGAGTAAAAGTCACAACATTTCATCCGGTAATTTACACTCATCATTAGTTCAGCTTTTAACAAGTCCACACTACATCGGTTTCGCACATTTGTCCATTTACCTTTCACCAATGAAAAAACTCTTTCTGCAAATGCGTTTGAGGGCGGTATAGATAAAACCCTAGCAATTACCGGATAGAGTGTAGTCAGTTCAGGCCCTTCTTTGAAAA
Source organism: Protopterus annectens (assembly GCF_019279795.1). Lineage (NCBI taxonomy): Eukaryota > Metazoa > Chordata > Ceratodontiformes > Protopteridae > Protopterus > Protopterus annectens. The sequence goes on along the minus strand of NC_056750.1, from coordinate 785,227,067 downwards.
GCTTCAGCCACTTCTCTCCTGGGGTCAAGCTTGTGTTACATAACTGTTCGAGAGAGGGCCTAATTGTCAAGTAGTCCCTAAAAAGATAATCTTCATCTACATCCTGCAGACTCAGGGCAGTGGTCACATTAAGCAAGTCACTGAAGGCAAATGGCTCATTTAGAGATAATTTAGATAGTGTAAACAAGTAGTTGCTTTCAGTATAATCAAACCACTGCTCCAGGTATTTCACTGCTGTCTCCAAGAACAGAATGCAGTCTGTTTTCAGTTTGTTAGCAGAAGTGCTGTCTAATGTACTCATAAGTGCCCTAAGTTTCCCTCCAAAGAAAGCACCTTCAGCTCTTGCCTGCAGTTTTTGCTTCAGAGAGACCATTACACAAAAAGTTTCCATGGCAGTAAGTGCCAATTTTTCTAATGTACTTATATGTTCATTAAAATCAACAAGAACAGCACAGAGAAAGTGCAAATAGTACTGGCGCAGCGTAGGCAATTCATTCTCACCATGTTCATTAGCTGAAAAGTACTGCCATATCTGCCGGGGGGTCTCCTCTTCTCCCTGAGAGAGGAAATAGGACTGGAGCACTGGGAGATTTTTCACTACTCTTTCAATGGCTGGGAGTAGTGACAGCCACCTTGTTGGCACATGTCTTAACAGACTCTCAAATTCCATGCCACAAAACTCAAAGAAGTCTTTCAAGTCTCTGGTCCTTGTGGCCGAACCTGAGAAGTGGCTGAAAAGTCTCATTACAAATGCTTCCACGTCATATGGTAGTTGTGCTGCAGCTTTTTTGGCTGAATTGTGAATGATATGGGCAACACAGTTAGCCTTCTGGAGTGATGGGCACTTTTCTTTTAATCTGGTATACACACCAGATTTCTTCCCATAGTTCACACTGGCATTATCAGCCCCATAAGCTGAAATATGGTTCCAGGGCAAGGAGTGCCTTTCCATAATGTTGGAAATTTGCTGTGAAATAGCCTGTGCCGATTCATCAGGGTCTTCATAGAAGTCCAAAAGGCCATTCACTACCCCTTCTTCTTTAGAAAAATACCTCACAACAAGGGGAAATAATTTTATGTTCCCCTTGTTGGAAGCATCGGATGAAATTGCAAATGAAGTACCTGGTTTTTGAAGGTCATGCAGGAGGCATTCCAATGAGTGTGGTCCCAAAACATTTTCGACTATGGCTTCAGCCGTGGTTCTGCCACAAGATAGTTTCTTTGCAGTGTCTGAGTCACTGTACAACTGGCTGGCCAACTTTACTGCACAGTCCAAGATGTTATACGAAATATTGTGCTTAACAGCATGGAAAACCTCAGAGGCTTCTGCTGCAATGATCCTAAGTTCTGGTCCCTCAAGGTTTGCGTTCCTTGCCCACTTTGTTATCAGGTGAGTGGATTTAGCTTGAAGAATGGCAGTCTTATGTCGTTCAGTTGCCTCATGTCGTGCGACATCATTTCTTCCACTGTGGGTCACTAGAAATTCTCTCTTGCAGTATCTGCAGAATGCTTTGACATCAGTGCATCTCTCGATCCAGTCAAATTCTGTTTTCCAAATATCCTGCCACTTGCACATTCTCTTGCTGCTGGTTGACTGTGATGAAACTGCTGCTCTCTTCATGTTTGAATCTATACTTACCTGATATGCAACATATTTACCAACACTGTGTTAGTAGGGTGCAGTAGCATACTGCTGCACAGCACAAATGAACTGGCTTAAAAAACATTGGCACACAAAAAACTGGCTCAAAAAACATTGGCACACGAAAGAACTGGCTTGAAAAACATTGGCACGTGAAAGAGCTGGCTCGAAAAACATTGGCATGTGAAAGAACTGGCTTGAAAAACATTGGCACACAAAAGAACTGGCTCGAAAAACATTGGCATGTGAAAGAACTGGCTTGAAAAACATTGGCACACAAAAGAACTGGCTTGAAAAA